>NC_092348.1:71099028-71381528 GCF_963676685.1 Mytilus edulis
AGCTCAATTTTATAGATATCTTACTTTCATTAGTTGTTGATGAATATGATAAGGCAGAGCCGTGGCGGATATTAGAATTTTTTACAAGGGGGGCCATTAACTGACCTAAGGGGACCGCCCCAGTCATGCTTCAGTGATTCTCTATATAATAGACCCATTTTTTTTCCCACAAAACACAAAATGGGCCGGGACACAAGATCCCTCCTGGATCCGCCTATTCAGAGTTTACACTAAACAAAATTGAGCTAAATAACTCTCAAATATATAAGGAAAGGCCTTAAAGCAAGTTATTGTATGTTTGTATATAGTAACTGAAAGTTTGTCTATTTAAAGATTTATTTCCGAGTTTTTTTCTTATCCCTAAATAATTTCAAGTAATATAAGTGGGGAAATATTCGCTTTTCCACTGGAAGAGAATGGACTAGCAAATGACAAAAGAGAAAATGATATAAAATGCGTCAAAAAGAAAATTATTGAATTATGAAACGAAATAGCAAAATGTGGAGGTTATAATGGGTATAGGACTTCACAAACTCAATGATCATTGTATAGCAAATTGCCAATGGTCGTTTCGATTAGGATGTATAACTGTATCAATTGCTGCTGTCGTCAACAATAATTATTGCTTATAAACTTGGTTTAAACAATAAAGAAGTTCGTAGAAATAATTGTGATTAGTGACCATGTGCGAGACTTTGATTAACACAAACTTGAACTTAAAAAAGGTTACCCACGCGATCCTTCATATTACCCCACACGACTTATATAAAGGAAAATAAGAGTCAATAGGGTTACACTGAAGACCTGAAAGTGGACCTGAAAAGACCTGAAAATATACGACTAAAATTGCAATAACTTTTTTTTTATTGGATGGAATTTCTTCAAGTTGGAATTTTATTAATTGCAAATATCCATAGTTCATTGAAATCTAGACATTTTAAATTTAAAACAAATTTTTGATGCCAAAAGTTGGACCTAAGGGAGAAATGAAAAGACCTGAAAGGATCTGAAAGCACCTGAAAATCTATGGTCGGACTAATTCTTACTTCAATAACTTTTTTAATATGCAATGATTCTATTTCAAATTTAGATTTTTTGAAACTAAAAGTTCAGTTTAATGATAAAGTTAAAAAAATATGTATGGAAAATATCGTTGGGGTGTGAAAACTCGGACCTGAACGGAAAATTAAATAACATCAATTTGCTTGAAAAGACTGCGGTCAGATTTATTAAAGATCTTAACTGTTTTGAGTCAATCTCCTTGAAATATGAATTTTGTTACAGGAAAGATTTCAGGAAAGGTATAATATATCATTGAAATGATAAAGAATTTTATCGAAAATATAATGGTTGAGTTACAAAATTCGGACCTTGTCGGGGAAATAAAAGTCATGAATTGATCATATATATAGGGGTAGATGTATTAAAAATCGCACAAGACATTGTTTTTTCTATTTGTTTTTATTTTAGTCAAAAGTCTATTAGAAAACGAATGACTATATTTATACAGGAACATATTTCAATACAAAATACTTGTTGATGATATATCCTGGACCTAAAGAGAAAAAAAAGAAGATTGCCCGTTGAAATTATTCAAACTAATTCAACTTGCTTAAACTGTATTAATATATATATTAAAGCAGGTCTTAAACTGTTTTATTTATAAAATGAAAATTAGTATTGCTTCCCCATAAACAAGCATATGTAATTTAAAAATGCGTGTTTGTCGAATGAAATGTCACAGTTTTAATTAAACGAACGTGTGCCGGTTGTAATTCTCGCCTTGATAATTGGATCATTAGTCTAAATAAACACTTCACTTTAATCTTTTAATTGGATTATCACTATATCTTGTTACACGAACTATAAAATATTGCTCGGTCACAAATTCAACTATAAACTTTACAAAGGAGTAGGTTCAGTAAAACCCCTTTTTGGCCCCAAAATATAGCAGTTTTACAAAATTGTAAAAATGTAATCATTTAGCTATTTATTGGAATGACGAATGATTCTGCTACACAAATATGGGCTGTTTTTGACATAGCAATGCACATATATCGGGTACTATAACATCATTAAGTCATGCTAAATTACTGAAATCTTCACAATTTTAGCATTTTTATTAGTTAAATTTTAAATGGTTTCCGGCTTAAATGAAAGTGGCCGCATTCGTGTTCATTCATATTGAAATGTATATTGTATTTTATGATAATACATAACATATATAAAGGTTGAAGATGAACACGAATGCGGCCACTTTCATTTTTGACAAAAAACAACTGAAAAGTGACGTTTTTTTTTGCATATTTGATAGATTCTTCTTATTTAAGCTTGAATCGGAGCGTTTTAATGACTACATCAGTTAAAATCTTTCACATAAACTAATTGAATCAATTGAAATAGACACTGAAGTGTTTAAAAAGTATCCAAAATCTTTCGTTAGATAAACCTGAAATTTGAGGCCAAAATCGGCCCTTACCGGACCTAGCTACTCCTTTAAAATACTGATAAGCATATATCAAATAATAAGTGAATTCAAATCAACGCTCTAACTTTTTATAAATAGTCAACTTTGAATCGTTTCTAGTCAGCTGCAACTGAATATCATAATAAAAATAAACACAAACAAGGGACACAATACATAATTTATTTTTAAAACCAAACTCTCAATCCCTAATAGAAGTTAATTTTCAAAATCACATTAATTCTTTTTCTCAATTTGTTAAGTTTTCTATTTAAATTTATTAAAATAAATAAATGTCTTGTTCTTTCGAGTTTTGATTATTCTTTAGTATCTCCCGTCTTTACTTGTATCTGTTTTGCGTATCTTATTAGTTTCTTCCGTCAATAAAAATTAGTAAGAAGATGTGGTGTGATCTCAATGAGACAGATCTCCACAAGAGACCAAATGACCTGGAACATGAAAAGTTAACAACCATATTTTTTCGTCTATGTTTATTATTTTCGTTTTAAAAAAATATTAGCCGAATTTAAGGCTCATTCAGATTTTTAATTTTCCGTTCAGGTCCAAATTTTGAATCCCTTACGATATTTTTCATACATATTTTTTGGAAAGTTTGCTATAGCTTGCTATAGCAATAAACTTTCTTAAGGCATCGGCCTAACCGGAAAAGAGACAGCCTAACTTACTTTAGGAAGTGTGTCCTACTTCTAGATAATGTAGTACTGGTGTTTGAAAACTAATAATAGAAAGATGCTTTTGAAATTTTGAGCTCTTCTATTTTAATAGCATACAGCTTGAATAAAAAATGCACTGAATTTTGATCGATAAATCAAATAATTCAACTTCATTTGAAAGACGAACAAAAACTACTTCGCGGATCTGCGCTACGCGGAAAGTAAAATCAATACACACACGAGACAGCAGTTTCTACGTTATGATTTTATCGGTATTCTTCAGACATGCGTCAGATCCATATATGTGTGCCTCCAAACGGGAGTACTACAATCCCGGTTTCAAAGGTTTCCTACCTTCCTCCGGTTGAAGAGAAAATTAATAGCATGTTTAAAATATTTCATGAATGAACATTTTTCGTCGCTTTATACTACGATT
Organism: Mytilus edulis; assembly: GCF_963676685.1. Lineage (NCBI taxonomy): Eukaryota > Metazoa > Mollusca > Bivalvia > Mytilida > Mytilidae > Mytilus > Mytilus edulis. Next base: position 71,102,603 of record NC_092348.1, read on the forward strand.
TTTACAAATTTCTATTCAATATGTAAAAGCCCGAGAGTATCGGAAGTATCATGGTATCTCATCTGATCTCGGCCCACAACAAACTCGGACTATAATAAACTCGGCCTTTTAAAATAAAATAAATCAAAATGAAATATAGAAGAAGTCCACAGGGGTGACCCAACCAACTTTTTTTGGAAAACTTATACGGTCGAGATGATCACCCCTAAACCATATATATTCTATTTTATGGGGCAACAAAACAAAACCAATGAAATATAGTGGGAGTACCTCTGAATCATCCCCAACCCCTCATGTTTGAGAACTTGTAAACGGTTGAGATCCCCAACCCTTAATCATAAATATTCTTGTATTGGACAATAAAACGAATAAAGTGAAATATAATTAAGTCCCTCCGTGTAACCCCACCCCATCCTGTTTTGAGAACTTGTAAACAGTCAAGATCCACCCCCTTTTCGAAAACTTGAAAACTGTTGAAATCCCCACACTGAAACAACATATATTCTTGTACGGAATAATAAAACAAATCAGATGAAATAAAAGGCTAGTCCCCTAGGGCCACTCTTACCCTACCTCCTGCCTGTTTGAGAACTTGTAAACTGTCTAGATCCCCACCCCCAAATCATGAATATCACTTTACTAGACCGGACCAATTTGTATTGGACTTTGCTTAATGTCAGGCGACCCGTGGGAATGACTAATTTTGAGAGCTTTGTTTGGGAGACTTCGTAGCAGCATCCTGTTACAATTATTTCTTGATAAAGTTTTTTCTTTTTTAAGGGGGTTCGCGGGTCTAAATCATTTATATAGGATTTCTCTATATTTTTCTATAAATGAACTTTATCTTATAGTTGATAGAAAAATAAAATAAAAATGTGGGGTCACCGTTCATTTGCGCTCACAATCTGCCTTCGAAAGAAGCATACATTTTTGTAAAGGAGGTTTTTTTCTGTTGCAGTAATAGGAGAAATAAAGGTAATATCGAAAAAAAAAGAAAGAAATTTATTACAGAAATCGCTCAAATTTTACAATAATTTAGTTTAAGTACAGCTTATATGGAAATTATATTAATAAATATAGGTCACCGATGAGTTAAAAAAGATGTTTCAATTTTAAAGCCAAAAAATGGCATTTTTCCACCAAAGGGAGATAATTTGGAACTTTTTCAATGATGCATACATTTTAAAAGTCATCTGGGGCCAACACGAATTGTTTGTTTTGAATGATTTTTGTACCATATGATAGGTAACAACTACAAAAGGTAACAAATAAAATTTGAAATGAAAAACAAATGTTTATTTTTTTTCTGAAATTTTTATACCCTCGAGCCTCCTTAAGTAGGAAAAAAAGGTAACCATGCAATCTACACACTATCTATTTGAAATATTACAATCTACAGTTGCAAACTTTCCACAGGTGCTATCCAGCACTTTGATTTATATTATCATTATATTGAACTTTTTGTTTCACAAAAACAAAAGTTTAAAGATATCCACTGAATATTAAAAATGTTATTGAAGTTGGAATTAGTCCGACCATAGATTTTCAGGTCCCTTCAGGTCTATTCATTTCTCCCTTCAGGTCCAACTTTTGTTTTTAATTTAAAAAGTTTAAATTTAAATGAAATATGGATATTTGCAATTAATAAAATTACAACTTGAAGAAATTCCATCCAATAAAAAAAAAATATTGCAATTTGAATACTTTTAGTCGTATATTTTCAGGTCTTTTCAGGTCTTTTTCGGTCCACTTTCAGGTCTTTACTGTAACCCGAGTCAATATAGTGTATTACACAACTTAATCTAAACTAAAATCTATATATTTGATGTAGAATAGAACTTTCAGAATTAGTTGGGTGTCATTGTGTGGTTTTTCCGTTCAAAACGATTACACGATCAACGAGGTTACCGTTGATTATAAAATCAACACTTCAGGGTTGTTGGAAACACACTTCCGGTTCAACCAAAACCTAATACTTTTGTTGTTGTTGACGAATAATTTTACTCAGGTTGTAAATATATCTGTCAGCTTAGCTGTTATTGTTTTAATGCACGATTTAACATATTCCAAAAATGTCTTGCATGGTGAGAAGAACAATGGTGGCCAGACACAAAAGCTTTCTCTGATTTTACATATAAAAGAAGAATGTTCATCAACACACTTTAGACAAAAATACCTGTGTTAACACCCTACAACTTTTTCTGTGAACAAATAAAACTACAATTTGAAAATTTTAAAAGCGTAGCAGCACCTAGATAAATAAATGACGCAACCTTCATGATCATGTCCATTTCAAGTTTAAAAAAGTAAAAAACTGTACGTACATAATTTGTATTTTGTAATTTTTATACGACCGCAAAAATTTTAATTTTTTGGTCGTATATTGCTATCACGTTGGCGTCGTCGTCGTTGTCGTCCGAATACTTTTAGTTTTCGCACTCTAATTTTAGTAAAAGTGAATAGAAATCAATGAAATTTTAACACAAGGTATATGTCAGACCACAAAAGGAAGGTTGGGATTAATTTTGGGAGTTTTGGTCACAACATTTTAGGAATTAGGGGCCAAAAAGGGCCCAAACAAGCATTTTCTTGGTTTTCGCACTATAACTTTAGTTTAAGTGAATAGAAATCTATGAAATTTTGACACAAGGTTTATGACCACAAAAGGAAGGTTGGGATTAATTTTGGGAGTTTTGGTTCCAACTGTTTAGGAATTAAGGGCCAAAAAAGGGCCCAAATAAGCATTATTCTTGTTTATGAATGTTTTCTTTCCTTCCCACAAAAGATGGTAGAATAAACAAACACCTGAGTTTTATTTGATACAGTCCACTTATTGACACTATTTATATCACCTTTTTATGCTGATTTCTATTGTCTATTTTGATCAAAGCAGTGTCTGGTGGACCAAGCATGTGGGGACGAGTAGACAAATTGGCAATCATAGGCTATGCTTCCCCACATCCGGTTTATAATTGTACATATCTATTTATCGGTCTCTCACTGTCTATATCTATGCTCAGCTCTTAACAAGCTTAATAAAATTGCTTATCACGGCTTTGTGACGTCAACATTGACCCATCCTTAACAAATGCTTAATAACTTTGACCCGAACATATCAGCGACGTCATAATGTTTGAACCGAAGTTGATAAGTTTGACCTGAAGTTATAAAGGCATCTTCTGGTTACTGGTAAAACTAAGTAAACGCTTCCAAAAGGCTCAAAGCCTCAAATACAGCTTGATAAATCGATTATCACTGATTCACTAGGTTATCTGCATATTGATATTGTAAAATATCAGCTGTTTGACACAATATGAACATGATGAAGGCTTTTTATCTGGTTCGCTGCACTCAATCGACAAAAAGCTTCATATTGTGACTGGCAGGTGATATTTTACAATATACACATGATATAAACATGCAGACAACCTGATAATATGTTCGTATTAAATGTATGTATCACTTCTTCAAGTGTATAAACATGATATTAAAACAAGACCTGTATTACATTGTACATCATTTTGTACATTTATAGTATTAAGCCTAGCATAACTATGATGATTGATAAGTATTTGATTACAAATTACATGTACATCAGTCTACATTAATATATACATGTACTACCAAGGATATTTACAGCTATTCGTAGTGAAATATCAATCCTTTACTGAATATCTGAATACTATTTTATGCAGTTCATCAAGCAATCAGACAAAAAATTTCACCTTCATGTCCTTGCTTACATTTCGAACAACATGTACATGTATATATATGTATTACAAATCATTATAAAATGTATAACTAAACTTCAGAGTGACATCCTTATTAAAGAATTGCAATCAAACTAGTCCATAACATCAAACAGAATTATCAACATGATCAATGTATTAAATTCTTGGAAAATACAGGTTGATTGAAATTTTCATAGGTTTTTTTTCACATTTATTTTGTTGATGTAAAAACTTGATAATTTAACAGGTAAAAAAAACTGCAGGTAAATGAAGTTACAGGTGTTTTATTGCCCTTCACCTGATATTTCTTGGTGTGAACATTAAATTACATGTGCTAATATAACAACAGCTTTATATTTGCCAGTATTTACTGGTACAAATGTATTTACCGCCATCACGGTCAATATTAGTATTGTCAACCTTGAATAATATTATATGTATTGGACCATGCATGGTATTATTATTTTTTTATCTTTTTCACCTTAAATAACATGAATAATAACTTGTTTTTCTTCTATATTTAGTTTACAGACCATCACAGATGTTTTCAGATGAACAATCTGTTGCTCAGGATCTGTACCACACAGACATGTCATCATCCGCGATGGGAAATTCACAAATGACATCATCCATAATAGTGCAGCCTTCACAACTATCTGCCACCAAAATAGAACAGTTATCTGTCTCAGATATGGGAGATTCACCTGATAATCCTGGTACACTGTACATAGGAGAGCAAATGATGGGACAGCAAATATCACCAACACCACAGGTACTATATCATGTACATGTACTAAGTCTTATCTTAAAGATATTATATTTATTGACAGAAAATTGATGTGATAAAATGGTCATGATAGTCGTTCTTTATCCCTTGTTTTGTTAAAGATTTTTGCTCCTATTTATTATGAGAACAAGCTTTTTAAAAAACTGTTATAAATTGATACTTGATGATATTATGATTTCAGCGTTACTGATCATAATATGATAATAAAGGTAAATCCAGAAAAGAGTTTGGACACATGAAATTTGTTAACATATTTATTTCACTTCATGATAAATATTGGATCTTGAAAGTAGAAAAAATGACAGATCTGTGTCCTTTATTTAGAGATAAAAATCAATTGAAAATTTGGTATGACATGTATGGTTGATTCCGTCTAGATTATTTATACTTTTAATCTTTGCACCTTTGATCATGTTGATCTTTCTAAAACTCTGAAAAATAAGTAGGATTTTAAAAGATTTTCATACATGAATATGACTTTTAAAACCATTTGTAATAAAATTATGAAAAGAAAAGTAATTGTTTTATTGGGACTTCATGTAGTCAGGATTCTACTTTGTCAAAATTATCTCCCCATTACGCCAGTTCATTTTTACAATCGTAGAAATGGAAGCCATTGTAGGGATGACGCGCTACCAATTTGCTCTTGGAAACAGATAAATTTATCCACATTGCACCATTACGATCCTTATATGTCAGTTGTATTTTAAAAGACAAATGTATCAACTAGCTAATGCGCATCAGTTAATGATCTTGTCTGCACTGAGTCAACTTAAAACTATTGTCTGATCAGTTGTCAGGTGGAATTTTCGAAAATTCATAAACATTTAAAAAAAAATCTAATGAAATATTTTGTGGAAGGGCAGACTAGATTTTTTCAGTGTAGTGGTTGAAGACTATAAACCCTAATTATCACACACAAAAAATTATAATTTTCCGAAGATATGCATTTTCATCATCCAACTTGAAAGACTGTCGTCAATTACTTTTGGTAAAAAAAATAGCTATTCGAACACACCAACTCTTGTTATTGTGATTCATTGGATAGGTATTTCGCTTGACCCATATATTTCATCTTTTAGTACTGTGATTTTTTTATGTTTTAAAGTCAACTTGTAGCTTTGATATATAAAAATCATGATAGAATCTGAAGCGAGACGATGTATGAAATATTCTTGCTTTGTACGATATCAAGACAAAATATTAAACTCAAACACGCCCTAACATAAAAAGGTGCACTCGATTTTCTCTTTTCCATACAATTGTTACCAATTTTTTGGAATTTTTTTCTTGAGTCCCATTATGGAAGGGCAGACACGAAAATTACTGAACTAATCATGCTAATAGATTGATATGTTTTCCGTCCATGTTAATTTAAAAAAAAAATCAGAGGTTATGCATTTTCTACATCCATCTTGAAAGATACCCATGTCGTCGACTTGATATCTAATTGTTCTGTTTAACTATGTACTAGATAAATTGAAAAATTATGCAAATGGTGTTTTTAAAATAAAACACTTCGTAATTGAGAAGAAAATTGTCATTTTATTTGTTTCTGTTACGTTTTAAAATTTTGGTCACTATAGTAAACATTACAGTAAGCCTTTATCGCCTTCTCTAACAAAGAGATTCGATTCTTTTGTTCTATTTCAACTGGGTTTCCACCTGCATGGATATCTACATTGTAATAAAAAGTAAAAAAAACAATAGAAGTGAACGTCCTGAAACAAACACATTCAATTCATTTATTGTGTTGAGACATTATAACAGCTTGTATCCTGCTTATATACATGTATGTTAGACAAACACCTGATTACTGATGAATTAAAATAAATGAAATTTAAATATTTTTTCTTCAGAAGTCAGAAATAGAGTGTTTTGTATTCCTCCTGCTTGATCTTTTGAAATGTTTTGGTTCTAACATGCATGATGCATCCATTCTCAATTTTATAGTAACAAAGTCAAACTTAGTAAGAAGATTGATTGATTGCTTAACATGACTTTCAGCACTTTACAATATAGTACTCAGAGTAGTGGTCAGTTTTTATTGTTTGGAGGAAGTCGAAGAGAACCTCAACCTTTGGCAGGATAAATCACGAGCTATCTTAGTTTATTAAGATCATGAAGTTAGACGTCAAACCCACCTGCCATGATCAGGGTTCAAACTCTCAATCTTGGTGTTGACATACTGGTGATTAATGTAGATAAACTACTGAGAACACTGACCTCTGAGTCCCATAAATGCGTCATGAACAATATGGAGGAATTGAAAACAAGGTCCATTTGGAATTATGATTATCAACTTCTATTATGTAACTTATTTTGAAGGTTTCCACAACAGTAGATCTCCATTCCTCAGACTCTGGACAGAGCTCACAATTCCAAGAGCCTATAGCCCCATGTCTGGTGTGTGGAGATAAAGGATCAGGGTACCACTACTCTGTATTCTCCTGTGAAGGTTGTAAAGGCTTTTTCAAGAGGACTGTTCAAAAGTTTCTGTCATACACATGTAAAGGTTCAGGGAATTGTAATGTCAGCAAGTTCACACGTAACAACTGTCAGGCTTGTCGATTTCAGAAATGCTTGGAGGCTGGTATGAAGAAAGAGGGTAAGATAATAAAAAAAACTGTTCAATTATGTAACGTGCGTCCTTGAGGGGAGATAAATCTTGAAATATTATTGTTTCTAGAAATTTAAATGTAAGAAATATATAAATGTAATGAAACAATATCAGAATGAGTACGCAAAAAGCAACAAGGTATTCATTTAACATTTTGATGTCATTGTAAAATTTAATAAAATAAAAAAAGAGACAACAAACCACAAAAGAAAGTTGAAAATGCATTCACTCGTGACCACAGAAGTTAGATATTAAATACATTATTGACAAGCCAGTTATTTAAAGAATGGTAAAATACTTTTTATTTCTTTTAATTTACAAAGCTTACAAGACATATACTGCATGTACTGTAAATTCAGAAATTATTGCGTGCATTTATTATTGTGATTTTTGTCGTTTAGACTTAAATGGAATTTTATTTTTTACAATTTTGAGAAAAATCCTGTTTAATTCATTTAAAACATTTCAAAACGCGAGTTTAAATTATTGCGTTTACAACTCTGTCGCATTTTTCGCAATTATAAAAACCTCGCAATAATTTCTGAATGTACAGTATTTATAACCTTCTTCTTTTTGTAGTAATACATTTTTGACGATTTTTCATTTTTCTATTCATGCTATTGTCAACTTGTCTGTTTTGTATTTACATGTATCTCTCATAGACAAATGATAGACATTCTTTGACAAATTTGTTGTTAAAATGAAAAATCTGTTTACAGCTGTTCGTGATGACAGATCCCCTGGTGGTAAGAACAGGAACAAGAGACAACGATTAGAAGACATTCCAGGTTTAATTAATCCAGATGGTACCATTAACATTATACCAGAGAGTATAGAACCAGAAGAAGATAACCTAATTGTGGGACTGGTACAAGCCAAGCCTGATCTAACTCCTAAATTTGAAAGTGGTAATGTGATAAGAAATGCTCTGTCACTCGTTAACATGTCAAATATTGCTTCCTTTGTGAACTTAAATTTATTTGCTCACCTGGCCCAAAGGGCCAAGTGAGCTTTTCCCATCACTTTGCGTCCGTCGTCTTTGTTAACTTTTACAAAATCTTCTCCTCTGAAACTACTGGGCCAAATTAAATCAAACTTGGCCACAATCATCATTGGGGTATCTAGTTTAAAAAATGTGTCCGGTGACCCGGCCAACCAACCAAGATGGCCGCCATGGCTAAAAATAGAACATAGGAGTAAAATGCAGTTTTTGGCTTATAACTCAAAAACCAAAGCATTTAGAGCAAATCCGACAGGGGTAAACATTTATCTGCCCTGAAATTTTCAGATGAATCAGACAACCTGTTGTTGGGTTGCTGCCCCTAAATCAGTAATTTTAAGGAAATTTTGTTTATTTTGGTTATTATCTTGAATATTATAATAGATAGAGATAAACTGTAAACAGCAATAATGTTCAGCAAAGTAAGATTTACAAATAAGTCAGAATGACCGAAATGGTCAATTGACCCCCTAAGGAGTTATTGTCCTTTATAGTAAATTTTTAACAATTTTCATAAAATTTGTAAATTTTTATTAACATTTTCCACTGAAACTACTGGACCAAGTTCATTATAGATAGAGATAATTGTAAGCAGCAAGACTGTTTAGTAAAGTAAGATGTACAAACACATCACCATCACCAAAACACAATTTTGTCATGAATCCATCTGCTTCCTTTGTTTAATATTCACATAGACCAAGGTGAGCGACACAGGTACTTTAGAGCCTCTAGTTATTAATGTAAATCAGAAATTATTGCCTGCATTTATTATTGCAATTTTGTCATTTGAGACTAAAATACAATTTTATTTTTTGAAATATTGAGAAAAATCCTGTTTAATTCATATAAAAAAATATCAAAATGCGAGTTTAAATTATTGGAATAATAACCATGTAAGTATTAATTTATATATTTTGAAAAGCAAAGTGGCGTCTTAATTCGGTATTTGAAGAGTTGATGGAAATTGCTGATATTTTATATTATGTCCCAACATTTAGCATAAATAAAGATCACACACATGTTCTGATTAAAAAATAACTCTCCTGTACAAAGTTAAAATAATCTATTCTTTCATTGCAGCTATAAACCAAAAAGTTAGTTTGTTAAGTCACAGTATGTATTCGTCTCCTGTATATAGTCAGTCCATTTATATAAGTGTTGTAAATGCCTCAGTACAGAAGGATAGGGGTTCTTTCTTGGCTAGATCAATCCGAAGACTTTAAAAATGGCATTTACTGATCTACCATGGAGTATATGGCTTTATGAGTAAGAGCAAACTAGGCGGCACAAACTGAAAAATAAGTTACATATAATACAGTGGTTATCGTTTGTTGGTGTGCTACATACTTGATTTCTGTTCATTATGTTGTACATAAATTAGACAGTTGGTTTTCTCATTTGAATTGCTTTACATTTGTCATTTTGGGGTCTTTTATTTCTGACTATGTGGTATGGGCTTTTTCATTGTTGAAGACCATACAATGAACTATTGTTGTTAATGTCAGTGTCATTTGGTCTATTGTGGAGAGTTGTCTCATTACAATTTGCAATTATACCACATCTTTTCTTTAATCAAAGAAGGGCTTGTTTAGACCAAATTGAAAATCGTCCAACCGGTTAAAAAAGGCTTTCTTGCTTTAGGTAACATAGACTACTGTTTGCTGTTAACATTGAGACAGAATTATCTGTTCAGGTTTTTATACGCCTGTCAAAATTTCGACGGGACTTATTATGGTATACAAATGTCCGGGGTCTGTCTGTCCGTCCGTCTGTCTGCCCATTGTAAATATGTCGCACCCTAACTTGAGAATCACTTATCCAAATTTTATGAAACTTCATATAGTTGTTTCTTATGATGGTCAAATGATCTGTATACTTTTTGGTGAAAATAAGATTAAAACTTTTTGGGAACTGCACTTTGTAACTAAAACAGGGGTCTGTTTTTTTCACATGTCGCACCGTATCTCAAAATAGTTTTTTAATTATTGCTTAAAACTTAACACACTTTTTAGTTATATTTATCTCAAGATCTGTATACTTTTTGGTGATGATTCAAATTTTCATTTTTGAGTTATTGAGTATTTTGTAAAAAAGGGGGAGGGTTTTTTTTTCATGTCACGCCGTATCTCAAAAAGGATTTATGATTATTGCTTTAAACTTTACACACCGCTTTGTTATATTAATCTTAAGATCTGTATACTTTTTGGTTTTGATTCAGAATTTTATTTAATGTGATATTTATTTTTGTAAAAAAAAAAGAGGGGGGTTTCACATGTCCCGCTGTATCTTAAAAACAATATATGGTTATTGCTTAAAACTTTCCCAGAAACTATTTATGATTATTGCATAAAACTTCCACAGACCTGCATATCATGCACTCATGGCGCAGCTGTTTATTTAGACATCAATAACCTTGTCAAACTTTCATCAAATTTTAATGAACGATACTTGGACAGAGGCTAGAAGATATGGATAACTATTAGTTATGTTTTTCTTTTCTGTATTTTACTACTGAATTGACTTTTGTTTTTTGGTAGTACATGTACACATTTACACTGACAACAGCAATTACAGGCATGATACAGAGTTCCACTGAACCCTTTACAAACTTTTACAAACTTTTGTTTTATTTCCATAGGAGAGATGACACATATCTTGCATTTTGTTGTAAAACAAATACTGTGGTTCACTACTATTTGTGAGATACCAATTTTCGTGGACTTTGTGGATACATAAACCAGTGAACCACAAATTTACATGTTGAACAAATTTCAAATATTCTGTAGATTGTTTGCAGAATTTTGCAAAACCACAAAATTAAATATTCTCGAAAATGCAAGTTTTCCCCAATCCAAGTAAATTGGTACCCACAAAAATAATGAATCCACAGCAGAAATTGTGTCTTGCATTGTACATGCAACAGTTTTTGAGGAGAGAGTTGGTTTTTTTCTTTAAACGACCTAACTTTTAATGCTTTTGTATTCACAATACATAAATAAGAATAATTATTTGTTTATTTGTTTGTTTTTATTTACAGGTAACTTGGATTCTGAGTATATTGACATCAATCAGATAATGCAGCATGGGTATGCAGAGTTAAAGTTTATTATTGACTGGGCCAAGAAAGTTCCAGGTCAGTTCTTTAAAAGTTTAGTGAAGAATGAAAAACTGAGAGGTCCAATTGAACATTATTTAAGGCTAGTCAGACAGGTGCATTCATCTAATTTGACATTTAAAAGTAAAGTAGAAACTTATTCATTGCCATACCTACCAACCTTTCGGAGCTACAGAGTGTAGGGGTCAAAATTATTGAAGCAGCAACCAGATGACAAATTAACCAAAATACAGTCAAACCAGCCTTTACGATCACTTTGTTTCATTAGTCCAATGCTTCTAACGGTCTCATTCAGACTCTCCCAATTGTTTTCTCTTATAAATATAATTAAACTCAAATCAGCGGTCACCTATTTATTGCACCAAATTTTCATTTCCATCTTTAAAAACAGACCTTTAAATGTTTCAGCTACCAAAATGATTATGCTAAAAAATAAATCTTCAGAATTAGAGTCAAAATGAAAATCAGAACCCATTTACTACCAAGATTCTGTAATGGGAGGTGAATTCATGAATTTCTTGCATTCTGTTTCTATTAAATACCATTTATATCACTGACTTATTTATCCACAAATTTGAATGGTTTTTTTTTTCTCACTTTTACAGCGCTGGAATACAGCTTTTAATTATTTTATTAGCGCAAGAACCATAACTCTACCAATTGAAAAACTGACATAATTTGCCCATCCAAATATGCATTCATTATATAATAGACTATCTAATGTTAAACAATTGACATTAACATAAATATTTTATTTTAGGTTTTAAAGCACTTTGTATTGATGATCAGATGTCTCTGTTAAAGGCAGCCTTCATGGAGCTTAATGTATTGAGACTGTCATACAGGTATTTTATTGCAAATATTTTATGTAGATATCAAAGTGTAAAAATTATTCTTTAAAAAAAATTTGAGAGATAAAAAACAATCCTACCAAAATCAATTTTTTTGCCAAATCATATAGCCATAAAACTGTTACAGAGGCACCTTCATTTATTTTTTTGTAGTTTGAGAAAAACTTTTTGTGGATTTTTTTTTGTGTTTTTGTCAAGCTCTGTATGTTTGAAGTTGACTCTTGTATATTTACAATGCAAGCAGGGGTATCTGTTGGCCATTGACACATTATGCAGTTTTTTTATTTACCATTAAGAATTCTTATTATCAACACTTATTGGCAACACTAATATTAATATTAACTGAGTTAAATATTCAACAATTCAATGTATTAATTTGTATATTTATACATTTATAGGTCGATGGAGACTTCAAACTGCATAAAGTTTGCAGAGGGTTTGATTGTACCAACAGAATTAGCACAGGGTGTTGGTTTTGGGAAGGAATTGGTAAATGCCACTACAGAATTCGCATCTCGTTTAAAAGAAATAGATATTGACTTAACAGAATTTTGTTGTTTGAATGCAATTGTTCTAACATATCCAGGTAGGCTTAGTTTGATTGAACCTTGGTCCATTCTTTACCTCAAAGGATTGGACAATGAACTGGAATACTCCGTGTTTTAAAGACATTTTTCTAATACTTGGGTTTTTTAGCTCAACTTTCCCTTCGATCAATAATCACATTTTTCATTTGTCTGTATAATACATGTAATACTGACAAATGACTTTGCTTCTTTTTTTATACTGAAATATACATCTTAAGTTTTTCTGGACAGCTCTGATTTTGTCAAACCTTAAATCAAGTTTTATAGAACCTTGCATTTATTCTGTTTTTCTGTATTTGACTGATAAATGGACCTTTACTTTTTACTTGATAAGGCATAAAAAGTTCCAAAAAAAAAGCAAAAATACAGATCTGTGTCACTCACTGAGGAAAATTCCAACAAAAGTCCATAATCAAATGGCAAAAGCAGAAACTTTAAACACATCAAACAAATGGACACTCCTGACTAGGTAAAGTGTGTTGATTAAACCTGGTTTTATAGCTAGCTAAACCTCTTACTTGTATGTCGCTTAAAATTCCACTAAATTGACAACATTATGTGAACTAAACAAACAGATATAAACGGTAAAAATGAATGAAATAGGGGTACAACATTCAACATTGTGGTATGTATACCATTCTATATGATAACAAGATGATCTTATTTAAATTGCAGATGCTGCAGGGCTTAAAGACAAGCCAAAGATTCTTGCAATGCAAGGTAAAATCTTAGAATCATTACGACGCTACACTGCAACCCAGTATCCAAATGATCCACGTCGTTACAGTAAAATATTGTTGCGTTTACCATCTTTGAGGAGTGTAAGTGCTAAGGCCGCAGAGAGGTTTCTGTCCCTCTCCCTTGATGGATCCTTACAGCTCAACAGTTTGGTACTTGATATGATCACATGATACCCTGATGTCACATGATCAGCGTTATGACTGTAAAATGAAACACTCCTTCTATGAGAAGTGTGTTACTCAAATGTCTGTGATTTCATTTGTAAATTCAAATTCTAATTTGATGTATACATTGTATTTTGTATTTTTATTGTCGAAAAACATGGAATAAAAATCCTGTTTATTAAAGGCTTTCTGAAGCCTATATTCAGACATGTAATTCTTCATAATTCTTCATGAGTTGTCCATTAGATTTGCTGATTGAATTTCAACAAGATTCCGAGATAGTCTGAAAAATCTTGAAATATGACAATTTTATAAAATGAAGTTTGAGATGACAGAAATTTTTTATCATAGTGATTAGAAGAAATTATTACAAGAATTGATTAGAATTTCAGGTTTTAATTAAGCATTATATCACTCACACTTTTATCTGTTAGGATAATAACTTATTAATTGATATGTTTGTTATTATTTGTAAAATTAAGGTTTTGTTGTTTTTAAAGATAATTGTTTACTCTCCTCTGTTTACCTCTCTGTGTATATGTTTAAAAGAGTATGAATTTGTACAAACAGTAATAACCTTTTCTTTTAAGTCTCAGATTATATGGAGTTTATTATGCTACTTATAGAGTTGACTCTTTGTACAGAATGGAATAATAGAATATGATTGAAGGACAGATACATTGTGCATGCTTCACATTTAAAAAAATAAACTGTTTTCTGTGCTATATTCCATTTGATAAAATATGATTTCAAACAATGCAATGAAATATCTGTCTCCAAAAATTATTCACAATAGAAAGCAATGTTGGAACACACAGTCTATATTTTAATCCAACTAGATAAAAAAAATATTTAGAACTCTGGTGATTGATGAATGGTTTGATTAATACTTTGAGAAAGGCTACTATTTATGACTTGTTATCCTCACAACATGTATATTTTTTGTCCATTGGCCGTTTATAAAATAATTTCCATATATGTCTATCATCATGTTCAGTGTTCAAATCTAATTGACATTTTAGATAAATAACACGACATTCAATTATTAGTTTTTTTTTAATGAAAAAAGACAATCAAATAAATGCAGTGAAGGATTTAATCATGTCCATTATGTTATAGCTTTGTAGTTGAAAAGTTTCAGATGGGTTTTATATTATAAAAGATGTATCAAAATCAAAGACTAGCATTGGAAATTGAGAAATTTATACACAGTTTATTCAGACTACTTTACATTAGAGCATAAAATTCCATTTTATTTAATTCTTATATCATTGCTATCATCAGTTGACTGTTATAATCACATAGTTAGAGATATATGTTTTGTGGTTTAATATGCTTGTATTGTAATTGTTTAAAGAGAAACAAAATTCTGTTATAATCTGTGTAATAAAAAGATAAAACATCAAGTATTGTATATATATCAATTCTTATCTTTAGAAAATAAGTTTTTATACCATGAACAGAAATAAGAAGATGTGGTATGAATGCCAGTTAGACAACTCTGCATCCAAGTCACAATGTTTAAAAACAAGAATGTGTCCAAAGTACACGGATGCCCCACTCGCACTATCCTTTTCCATGTTCCATGGACCGTGAAATTGGGTAATAATCTAATTTGGTATTAAAATTAGAAAGATTATACTATAGGTAACATATGTACTAAGTTTCAAGTTGATTGGACTTCAATTTTATCAAAAACTACCTTGACCAAAAACTTTAACCTGAACGCACAGACGCACAAACGAATGCACAGTCGAACGGAGCCACAGACCAGAAAACATAATGCCCCTCTACTATCGTAGGTGGGGCATAAAAAAAGTGAAAAATTAAAGGTCAAAGTAAGTTAATACAGCCTCCAACACAGCTTTGGCTCACCTGACTAAACAAACAAAAAGGACCCTTAATTTCATCTTACAACTGATTGATGCACACTAGTGTTACTAAAAATCTACTGCAAAATATATTAAATTACTATGTATTTTTATGTCCCTGCTGCAGTGTAAATTTAGCGAAAATTTTAGTAAATATATGAAAGTATAAAATGTGCCTTGTGCATATTAAATCTTTAAAATCTAAAAATTAATATCAAAACCTGTTTACATGCTTATAGTTATTGAATATAAAACAAATATTTTCTAAATAGATTTTATTTGTCACACATAATACATTTTAAAGTTTTAAGGTTTCAGCTGATATCAGTTTAGGTCAATTCTGTATTCTGTTTCCCGGCAAAAGGGACGCAAAGCTAAAAATTGGACGTCGATTAGAGAAGCCAAAAATTGGCCGTCAATTTGGAATGTTATTGTATTGTGACGTCCGATTTGGACTTTGATTTGATGAATGGACGTCAATTAGAGACTACGTCGATCTGAGTCTTACATATATACCAGGTTTATAATTTTGTATGTCAGATGCACTCACTTTATTTTGTATGTCAGATGCACGTCGAATGAAAAAATTAAAAGGCTAACTAAAGAGCGAAGAATAGGAAGTTTTATTTATAATAGTCGATATTCAATAAACTACATATATAGCTATAGTGATCTTTTCAAATCGACTGAATAATAAAATATATGCACACATACAAGATACAAAAAAAACCTAAATTTTAAACATACAGTGCATGCATGGTAGACATGGTAAGATATCATAGATGACATATAAAACTTAATAAAAAGCATAGTAGGCATTAGAAAGGATATCTTTAATTAGTTATAGTAAAAGCTTGAATGATCAGCACAACATATTTATAAAAGCAACCAAAAAGCTAAACAAATCAAGCAGTCAAACAAAAAATAAAAAATAAAAAGCACATGCATTTAAATACATTATAGTATAATCATGCATGCACAGCAGATTCATGAGCTTTTATTTGGATCCCATGTTTGTACCAATTTATCTGATTGGTCAAAAGATGTTTCCATTCGACAATGCTTAGGCAGCTCATTTCATATTTGTGCAGCATTAAAAGAAACGGTTTTAAACCATGGTATACGTTGTTCTGCAAGACTCCCGAGAGAACTGCTGTTTCCTGTAATCTTTAATAATACCTTTCAATTTAAAACCAATTAAATCATGAAGATAAAATTGAGAATGGAAATGGGGAATGTGCCAAAGAGACAACAACCCGACCATAGAAAAAAACAACAGCAGAAGGTCACCAACAGGTCTTCAATGTAGCGAGAAATTCCCGCACCCGGAGGCGTCCTTCAGCTGGCCCCTAAACAAATATATACTAGTTCAGTCAGTGATAATGAACGCCATACTAATTTCCAAATTGTACACAAGAAACTAAAATTAAAATAATACAAGACTAACAAAGGCCAGCTAGAGGCTCCTGACTTGGGACAGGCGCAAAAGCTATATGACTTTTTTGGTTAATTATTTTAAGTTTCTGTTGCAATAGTTTTTATTTCACTAGCTAGTGTCAAGCTAGCCAGCAATTTTCATCCTGCAATTTTCTTTATTAAAAGCTATCCTAGAATTACGTTTGGAAACTACTTGAGTGACAATTTTATTTTTCGTTGAAAACAAGATTAATATATCAAAAAAATTATTTTAATATCCCATTAACAAAACTATAACTTAAGTTTGTAGATTTCTAACTCAAATTTACTGTTTTGTAATTCAGTACCATTTACCATAAACAAAATCATGTTGACGATTCAAACAATGTTTAGTCCAGGATGTGATTCGTATTAACGCTTTTTTACCCATATTTGGGATTTTTATAACTCAGATACACGTCTAAAAAAAATCGGATGTAGAAATTTTGTTCATGGTGTACCGACAATACAACTTCTATTTGAAACTTCATAACTCACTGTCTCGGTAATTCTGTATGGCTAGGGATTATAGACTCATGCAGCTCTAATAAATAGCGATTGAATAGTTCTACAACGACAGGGGAACGAATTTTAAGGGAAAGTTTTATAAAAGGCCCAAAATGTCGTCTGAAACATGGAAATAAAGCCAAAATTCGATCAAAGACGCATTTTGAACACCCCCTTTTCGACCCATTGTCCCTGTATTACTACGACGGGAGGTATAAATACTTTCTGGGGTAAGCATTTGTAAAGGCCAAACATTTCATCCGAAATATATAGAAATAAAGCCAAATTCGCTGATAAAACACACACTGGGGACACCAACGTTCACATTCCGACCCATTGTCCCGGTAGTTCGTCATGACTAAGGATTTTAGAAGCTGTCATACTGCATAGTTATATTAGTGGATGGTACTACAACGTGACGATACAGAATTTCTGGGGTAAGTATCCTTAAATACCGAAAATTTCGTCCGTAACGCGGGAAAAGATCAAATCAAGTTAATAAAATACGCATTTTATCAACCTTTCGACCCATTGCCTCGTCAGTTCTATATTGCTAGGGATGATAGATTCTGCTCAAGTAAACACTTTTGGATTGTACTAAAGCGGGAGGGTAAAGAATTTCTAGGGTAAGCATTCTGAAAGACCCAAAATGTCGTCCAAACATGGAAATAAGGCCAAATTCGATTAAATACGCATTAGGTACGTCACTATACACCCACCTTCCGACCTATTGTCTCGGTAGTTCGTTAAGACTAAACCATGATTATAGACGCTGCCAAACTAAATATAACCAGTAGATAGTACTACAACGTGTAGGTACAAAACTTCTGGGAGAACATAAGCATCCTTAAATGCCGATAATAACGTCCGTAACACGGAAAACAGTCAAATCAATAAAATAGGCATTGGGGTTACCCACCTTTCAACCCATTGTCTAGTTCGCTCTATATTACTAGGTTATAGATTCCGTTCTTAAAATTGTAAATAGCTATTGGACTAAACAACGGGAGGGTAAAGCCTTTCTTGTGTAAGTTTTCTTTAAGGTCCCGGTGAAAGTGTCGTTCGAAAGATGGAAATAAAATCATCCTCTTCTTCCATCGATCACACCATTATACCTTCAAACAAAGTACATATATGTCAGACGCACTTTTCGTAATTATTTTTTTCATGTCAGATGCACGCTGAATGAAAAAAGAGTCAAAAGGCCAACTATTTTATTAATAACGTTATCATTCTGTATCATTATTATAACTCAGTATATAATGCAACTTGTTATTATTAGCATAATCATAAATGGTGCTATTTTGTACAAAATCTAATATATGTATGTCAGTTATGAAGACATTGAACAGAACTGGACCAAGAATTAACCATTGTGGTTCTTTCTCCTAGGGTAAGTTTATTGATATTGTTAAAGACGGCAGATTCGCAAATAAACAAAATTTAATGCTTTTATAGATATTTTTTATATTTCCATGGTATTTCATTAATTCGATGGACGACATTCTAGTCTTCATAGTTTATAGGGCATTGGAGCGGGCAGAGTGGTGTAAGTAGTCGAACTATACTGTATCACTAGCATGTCAACACCGAAATGACTTCCCATCCTCCCATGGCCCGAGGAATTGCCTCAAAAGATTCGTTACAAAATCACACCGTAGAAGTCTTGACTCATCAAACTTGTTCAAGGCAATAACAAAAATCATTCTTACTTAAAATCAGAGACAAAATTGTATTATGTGACAGCGCCTCTGCTTAAGTAATAGACAAAAAACGATCTACAGTTCAATCGGACTAGAATTTAACTTTTATACATAATTAAATTTGCTCTTTACTATCAATTCCAAGTTTACTATCCATGGCGGTCACTGGTATATTATTTTATAATACAACTTATTTCTAGTATATTTATGTGCATATTATACAGAAAGACGCAAAATATTAGAAATTAATAGACAACACAAAAAAATACGAATTTTGAAAAAAAGGGGGAGGGCTAAAAATAATTCCTGTTCCTACGATACTTTTGTAATTTCCGACATGAATTCACATAGGACGTAATCAGCTTAATATCAAAAGACTTTAAGTTTGAAACTATGCAACGATCAAAGTCATCAAATGAGGGGGGATAGGAGGGGTCCTGATCCCGAAATCCCGGACTTACAAAAACGAAATCCCGAGGTCCCGAATTTAAATAAAGTAAATCCCGACGTCCCGAAATCCGAAAAAAAGGATTCCCGGATCCCGAAAGGGTCAATCCCGAAATCCCGAGCTTAAAAACACCCGATCCCGGCGTCCCGATAAAGGTCATATCCCCCCTCTCAAATCAATGAATGAAATATGTCAGTCCGGATTATTGTAGATCCTCCGATATTGGTGTGACATTTCTTTTTAAAAAATACATGGTTGTCGCCCTTGTATATTTGCGAAAATCATGTACAAGTGTTTAGAAAAGATTTGTAGATTTTCTAGCAGTAGGAGCATTTTAAAGGTTCGTATTTAAAGGAAAACACTTTTGTTTTATTGTTTCTTGAGTGTTAAAATGTTTCCAATTTTTTGTTATCAAAATTGTTGACCTCTACAGCTCTACCATGTCTACCTTCTTCTTTATATATGACTCTTAAAATGGGCTATTCCATAAATAATCCATACGCCTCCCCCCCCCCCCCCCCCCCCCACTATAGAAGGTTTAGGATTTCCAGAAAAAAAACCTAAGAAAGTTATGGTATCCAGTTATGCCCCCCTCACAGTTATCCATCAGATTTTTTATGATTACCACTAGGTAGTGTATACTCTAGTCTAGCACAGGGACGCATAGTCAAAATAATTATGACGTCTTGATAGGCTTTAATACTTTTGCTTTGACGCCTTACAATGCTTACGCAGGGACCCATAAACATTTTGGTATGTAAAATTATATATGCCAGTGGACTGGTACAAATGTATGTGCACAGGGGCAAATATCCTACATGTTTTGAATGGAAATATATGCCAGTTGACTTGTAATCGTTATACATTGTATATATAAGTCAATGTATGTAGGACTCTGAGGTGCGATGGGGACGCTGAAGTGCAATGGTCACGCTGAAGTGCAATGGTATACGCCGAAGTGCGATGGTCCTTACGCTTAAGTGCGATGGCAGATGACGTTTAAATATTGTGACATTTTCAAATACAAAGTTATTACAAAATCTCAATATTAAATGCAGGCAGGAGCATAAGAATTTAGGTGATTTGTACAAAGAAACGGAAATAGAATGAAACGAATGATTCAAGTCCCAAATAGTTTTGATCATTGGTTGTGGAGGTTACATGTACCAAAATATTTAAATCAATGGGAACAAGGTGGTTAAAGGATAAGATGATCTTGGTCTCTAGATGAGCTAACCATTGTTCGGAACTACAAAATGTATGCCAGGAAAGTTTTGTACGACAAGTAAAATGTCTTGATCTTATTATCATGATTATAATAATTTTGACCTTTTAAAGTATCCTTCACATTATTTTGTGTTACCTGTCCAGTACTATAGAAAAACACATAATATTCTACTAAAGAGACCCCCCAAAAAAAATAATAGTGATTTGAAATTAAATACCCAAGACATATATATGCTTATGAAACAGAAATGTTTTACTGCAAAAAAATGTAGGATTAATTACCTACAACTATTAAATTCAAGGGAATATTTTTTTTTACCTATTTTGGAAGACAACTGGATGTGACGTACAATGTACCATGATTTGGAGGTATTACACCTTAATTCAGACTTTAAAAATCCTAGTCAATTAATATTGGAGTTGAATGCGCTTGCCCCATGCAGGATTGGAACTTGCAACCTCAGTGTTTCAAGACTGGCTAGTGACACAGTAGTTTGACTACATTTGTACTTAGACCAATAAGTCTTGGCATCAGAGGCCCCACTGGTAATTGATACTTAACTACATGTAAGATAGTGAGAATGTGGACAATGATTGAAGCTTTTTCTAATCTATTTTAGATTCAAAGTCAAGCATGTTGTGCAGGAAACAGTATAAGTTTAGACAGGAAGTTGTCAATTCATATGTTCCATCCAAGACTCCATGATGCTTTTATGTAAGTCAAAAAAGGCAGAAAATATATGGACCATAATTTGGTATTCAGCCTTTGGTTTCTTTTTGTATCCTTTTTTATAAGTTCTAAAACTTTAACTTTTATTCTGTGGGTTGTGTTGGTGTTAGAATAGTATTAATCATGTTAATGGAACAATTGAGTTTTTCAAGAAAAAAATAATACATTTTGATTCACCGTTTACATGACAGGAAACCAAACAGGAAACCAATCTTTATTTTCTTTATTTTGTACAATATATTTCAAAAGACATAAATGAACACCATTACTAGTGTTACTTGCTTCATGTTTATCATGTTTATATTTAAAATTTATTTTCAATGTTTAATTAAAGGTTTTTTTAAACGCGACAGGAAACCATAAGAAACCGAAAGCATTTTTTTAGTTTTATTTTATTGAAAAAACTGCTTAAAATAGTCTGAACAGTATACTTTTTCTTAAAATCCATCTTAAATGTAACAGTATTATAAAACTCCTAAATATGTGCTTGTTTTGAAAACAATTAGTACAATTTATTCAGAAATTTCCATATTTTCTTCATTGATACAGGATACCATAATCGTTGTATCTTGATGTTTTAGCCAAAAAAATGTATTTATATTTGGTTTTGAAATTCCAGTTATATACAATTTATTCCAAATCATTGGCAATGTAAAATTCTTTAAATCCAGTAAAGAAAAAAACTTTTAACTTGGAATTAAAATCTTTAAAATAGGCACCATGTGATATTTGTGACCTGGCACCATCTACATGGTTTCCACATTTTAACCTACTTTAGTGGGCTAAAATCAATAAAGTACTTCCTTTCAAGTCATGCATGGAAAAGTTTACTTCTCCTGTGACAAGTTTATTGCGTTTCTGAAAAGTGTTTGCAGAACATGAATAAAAAAAAATAATTAAAAATTGTGACAAAGATACCAATTTTGTACACTCCAAGTGTAACGGTATATTAACATGTATTTTTTATTAAGTTATCTTTATTCACCTAAAATATCCAGTAATATTTACTGCTGAAGCAAAATCAATCCAACGAGCATCGGCACAATGATAAGAGACGTGATGTCGATTGAATTTTCCAGGGACCCTTTACATCGTTATCAGGAAACAAAGTGTGTCATAACGTCTGTCAAATCTGAAATCGATTTTGTCAAGTCATTGGGCATTTATTTTCACACAAGATCGTATGTAACATTATGCACATAGGAAAAACAATAGACCCCCGGTGCAATCTCTTTGAAATTTGTATTTTCCTTTTTTAAACAAGTCGAAACAAGTCTACAGATTATGTTTGCTAACATCCCGTTGGAAACAAAAACAATGTTTAGACCTAGTATTTCATACATCCGGCCGTAAGGGCGTGATCACATGTTAGTCACACGTTTCACGTATGACCGGAAATGATTAGAACTTAACGACAAAAACAATTTTAATAAAAAAAAGGAAATAACTGGACTTCTTTTGAAATGTAACGCATAACGATAACGTCATTTTCTAACTTAATTATTTCGTTTGAAATGTAACGCATAACGATAACGTCATTTTCTAACTTAATTATTACGAAGAACAAAACTAGAATGTAAATCATCTCTGATTTACCTGTTTGAACATCTCGCGAGAGTTCATATTTGCATAATGTTATAAAGAATTCTATTACAACAAAGCAGATTACATCATCTAAAATTTGCGTTACGAAATTGGATACCAAAGTAACGCTAGTGTTCTTACACCTGCTACAGAAATACTTATAGTTCTCGGCATTTTCTTCTGACTATTCTTATTGGTCGATGTTCTTTATTATTTGAAAGCAAAAGTTACGAATTTGCCGGTGACGATTATCTATAAATCAGTCAGCGTTATGCACTTCGGAAGCTAAAAGTAACGCGAGAAACGACACAAAAATACTGTCGTATAATCTTTGAAATTTGTTAATTTCAAATTTTTTTCTAGGGAAGAGTAGCATACACTTGTATGTTGATAAAAATAAAGGCACCTTTAGATGTAGTTAGAACTTTTCTTACAGTAATACAAATTTTTATCACTTTTCTATCGTTATAGGAAACGAGCCCAATAGCAAATTATGGTCCATATAGTAAATTTTTTCCAGTCTAAAGGGTTATTACAGGAAATAACTTGCATGTGTTACTACAGATATTTTTTTGAGTTGTCTACTCTTTCAACCTAATATTTTCTAAATCTGTAATAACATACATGTATGTTTGTTATTTGTAAAATAAATCATCAATATTTTAATTTTTAGTTGGCTATAGGGAACTCTAGAAAATTTGTGCGGAAACTAAACATTCTAAATGCATAGCCTTGATAACTAATTTTTGAATTAGATTAATACATTCATCATTAACCATGTTAAATCAATGAGACTTGTAAGGGATTACAAAGTGATAAACTTAGCTGTAATAATAAGGCTTAGTTAATAAAGGTATGTAACTTATTATTTGAGACATTTGGGTATTACTGGGTAACTTGCGCAGAACCTCATTACATGCCCTGGTCATTAATTCTTACAATGAATTAAAATAAATTGTTATTAAGCATGATGTATGTCTGAGCAAATGCTTTGGAGTGACATAGAGGAGCTGTAATAATAACACCCTTTAGTTATTACATGTATTACTGGCCATTTTTTTTCTGTAATAACATAGGTGTACTAATTTGTCAAAATATGAAGTGTTATATCTTTCTATAGTTAAGTATATACATAAAGACAATAATAATATCAATAGAACCTGTATACACTTTAACAAAACTAATGATGTATATCATGTATATTGCCCCTTTGAAACATGTAACATACATATGTTGTTACAGGTCTTTGATTATTAAGCCCACAATAACAAACATATGTTACTTTTCTCTAATAACCCTATAGTCAGTATAGAGTTTTATTCTTGACTGTTTTATAGTCAACATGGTCAATAACTTTCATGTACATGTATATCATTTATCACTTTTTCAGTTGATTTTAGGTTTTTTGTAATGAATAATTCCAATCATTTTGCATTTCAAAATAGTTCTCATATATAAAAAAGAAGATGTGGTATGCTGCCAATGAGACAACTGTCCACAAGAGTCATGTCTATAATATAATTGATGTTCAGTAAACAGTCTGCATTAAAAAAAAATTCATCTACTAGTCCATGTAGTCTGGAAACGGGAAACATAAATTTTGAAAATTTTAACCAGTCCAAATCAAAATTTAATAGTCTGGGGCACCGGACTAGTGGCTAACAGTGCAGACTGAGTAAATCATATGAAATAGCAGCATTTCCAATTAAAAAAAATCAACCTACCACTTACTGGACTAGCTATTTTGTAAATATTAGGAACCCTTGAACATGTTGAAATTTAACTACATTAAATAACATTAGCATTTTCATTTTTCAGATGTAATTTACCACAGATAGTTCAGAAAAGTCGTTTTACAACCTTTACTCAATCACAGGTAAGAATTAGGATTGGAATGAAGGTTTCAGTTGAATAGCACATTGAAAATAAGAAAGGCTTCTACAGAACATCATATGGCCTTAAACAAAAACAAAAAGATGACACCTACATGTAGAGTGTATGCATCAAAGGAGATGTTTAGTATAATTGTACATCAATGAGACAACAACAGTAATCTATTAAAAGTTTAAGCATAGAAATTACTTCAAGGTTTTGAACATTTATAATGTTTATCAAAACAAAACACAGTGGTGGATCCAGAGGGGTGAGGGTGGGGGTTAAAACCTCCTTTTTATTTTACGATCAATGCATTTGAATGGGGACATATGGTGGTTGGAACCTCCCCTTTTGAAAATGGCTGGATCCGCCCATGAAACGCATTTTAATATATTTATATGCTTTGGTGATAATGTTGTATACATTTTGTTAATCCATTTAAAAGAATTGTTTTTATTTTTTAATGTAAATTGCAAATCCAACCATATTAAAATAGTGTTAATTGATAAATTTGTAAACAGAAAACTGAGTTTAAACTTAATGTTTATAAAAGAAAAAAATGATTTTCCTTTCAGTGAATTGCTTCATATTTATATTTTTAGTACCGGTATTTAAAGTTTGAAGGTTCCAACAATAAAGGTTAAAATGTTGAAGTAGAAAAAATAAAGTTTAAATATTGAAATTCAATACAAGTCCTTAATAAGTTGTAATTTATGAGAATAAAGTACCCTAGCTATATGTCATCTTTTACCATGTTTACCTGGAACCTTTATGAAAATCTGGAGATTAGGTATGACTGCCAATGAGACAAATAACCACCATAGACCACATGGCATGGATGTTACTATATGATTATTGAAATATAACTACTATCAGTGGCGTAGCCAGGGTTGGAACGATGTGGATGCGAACTGTCGCCGAGCGGAACTAGGCGAAAAACTGTTGGGACTTTTTTATGCAGAAAATTAAATTTTTCCTATATGCATGTCAGTGTATTCCCCTAGAATCCGACACTGGTTAGATTTTCGTTTAATTTCAAAATATCCACCAGTATAAATTATATTTCCAACAGAATTTTATGAACAATACTACCATCACTAAATTCAGAAATATTTAATTGTAAAGTTTCACACCAAATCTTATTTTGACATCTCAAAAACAAACCCATTTAATACAGTGGCACTTCTGTAAATGGAACTTCGGAATATAGGAACCAAAGTGACACCCCCTCATTTCCTGGAATTTGAGCCTCCCAAAGAGGCTTTTGCTTACTTGTCTTAACTCATTGCTGCGAGAGGATATGGAAATACCGGGCGTCCGTCCGTCCAGTCTTGTTATCTTGTTAGCGCTGTCATTTGTACAATTCTTGCCAGATTTTTTTGAAACTTATATCATCATGCAGCAATGTCTTTCACACATGCGAGTATAAATCCTGATCAAATATTTTTAACCAACTGTATATGCCCCTTGGAAATTTAAATTATAAATGCAAATCTCATTGTATTTGTTTGGAAGCTTTTTCTCTCGAGATATAAATTTAAAAAAAAAGTGCTTTGTTTAGTTTTTGCCCTCTTGTACATAAAAATGTATCTTGGATGCGGGGGACATGGGTCTCTGATCTTTTATTGAAAACAACATTAATATTTGTACCTAGATGGAAAAGGGTATTTGTGAATCCTGGAATAAAAACACTTCATTACAAATAGAGTCGTTGTCTTTCGTGCCAAAGAAAAAAGTAAAATCACAAAAATACTGAACTCCAAGGAAAATTCAAAAAGGAAAGTCCCCAATCAAATGGGGATAACGATATTAGGAATGTAGGATATGATGTTTCAGATTGTTTTTATCCATCTTGTTTACATAAAGGAAAAACCACGCATACGGCTTCGGAAATAATTGGAAGCTATTTTCATATTCTCATATACATTCGGATACCATCATGTGTATATGCTGTCAACTGTCATTATATATAATTATTAAAGAAAAAACATTTTTTGTCAAATTGATGTGGATGCTTGAGCATCTGAGCATACATGCAAGCTACGCCACTGACTGTAGATAATCCATGTGTTTTTCATTCACTGTTTCTGAGATAGAATTTAAGTACAATGCAGTTGACCTTGCAAGTACTGTACAACTTTCTTTTGACAATATTGGTATCCAATGAATATTTATGAATCCAATTCATTAATATTAATATTCGTTGGATACCAATTTTCACGAGTTAGTAAGTACAGGAGAACCAAAAATCTAAACGCTCATTGAATTACAAATTTTAAAGAAATGAGTGCACACACTTGCCAAAAGCACAAAATTAAATATCCACAATCATGTTACATTGAAGACCTGTTGGTGACCTTCTGCTGTTTTTCTATGGTCGGGTTATTGTCTCTTTGACACATTCCCCATTTCCATTCTCAATTTTTGTTTTCCTTAAACCACGAAAATTAGTATCCATGAAAAAATAAATGAATCCAAAGTATGTAGTTTTCATTGGCTATTGCTGCCATAGATGATATTTGTAAGATCTTTTATAGGCAGTAGAGGAAGAACTAGATGATCTGTATAGAAAAATTACGGTTGAGGTCAAAGGTCATGATAAAGAAGTTTTAAACAGCTACACCAAGTTTCTAGTAGCAGCTGCAACAGAATTAGATATAAAACACAATGTGCCGTAAGTATAATGCCATTAATACTATGTTTTGTGTTATTCAATATAACTAGAGGCTCTAAAGAGCCTGTGTCGCTCACCTTGGTCTATGTGCATATTAAACAAAGGACACAAATGGATTCATGACAAAATTGTATTTTGGTGATGGTGATGTGTTTGAAGTTCTTTCTTTACTGAACGATTTTGCTTCTTACAATTATATCTATAATGAACTTTGCCCATTAGTAACAGAGAACTATATTTGGTAAAAATTTACATAAATTTACCAAATTAATGAAAATTGTTAAAAATTGACTATAAAGGGCAATAACTCCTTAAGGGGTCAACTGACCATTTTGGTCATGTTGACTTATTTGTAGATCTTACTTTGCTGAACATTATTGCTGTTTACAATTTATCTCTATCTATAATAATATTCAAGATAATAACCAAAAACAGCAAAATTTCCTCAAAATTACCAACTCAGGGGCAGCAACCCAACAACCGATTGACCGATTCATCTGAAAATTTCAGGGCAGATAGATCTTGACCTGATAAACATTTTTATTCCATGTCAGATTTCCTCAAAATGCTTAGGTTTTTGAGTTATAAGCCAAAAACTGCATTTTACCCCTATGTTCTATTTTTAGCGGTGGCGGCCATCTTGGTTGGTTGACCAGGTCATGCCACACATTTTTTAAACTAGATACCCCAAAGATGATTGTGGCCAAGTTTGGATTAATTTGGCCCAGTAGTTTCAGAGGAGAAGATTTTTGTAAAAGATAACTTTAACGAAAAATGGTTAAAAATTGACTATAAAGGGCAATAACTCCTAAACGGGTCAACTGACCATTTTGGTCATGTTGACTTATTTGTAGATCTTACTTTGCTGAACATTATTGCTGTTTACAGTTTATCTCTATCTATAATAATATTCAAGATAATAACCAAAAACAGCAAAATTTCCTCAAAATTACCAATTCAGGGGCAGCAACCCAACAACCGATTGACCGATTCATCTGAATATTTCAGGGCAGATAGATCTTGACCTGATAAACATTTTTATCCCCATGTCAGATTTCCTCAAAATGCTTTGGTTTTTGAGTTATAAGCCAAAAACTGCATTTTACCCCTTTGTTCTATTTTTAGCCGTGGCGGCCATCTTGGTTGGTTGACCAGGTCATGCCACACATTTTTTAAACTAGATACCCCAAAGATGATTGTGGCCAAGTTTGGATTAATTTGGCCCAGTAGTTTCAGAGGAGAAGATTTTTGTAAAAGATTACTTTAATTAACGAAAAATGGTTAAAAATTGACTATAAAGGGCAATAACTCCTAAACGGGTCAACTGACCATTTTGGTCATGTTGACTTATTTGTTGATCTTACTTTGCTGAACATTATTGCTGTTTACAGTTTACCTCTATCTATAATAATATTCAAGATAATAACCAAAAACAGCAAAATTTCCTCAAAATTATCAATTCAGGGGCAGCAACCCAACAACCGATTGACCGATTCATCTGAAAATTTCAGGGCAGATAGATCTTGACCTGATAAACATTTTACCCCATGTCAGATTTGCTCTAAATGCTTTGGTTTTTGAGTTATAAGCCAAAAACTGCATTTTACCCCTATGTTCTATTTTTAGCCGTGGCGGCCATCTTGGTTGGTTGACCGGGTCACGCCACACATTTTTTTAACTAGATACCTCAATGATGATTGTGGCCAAGTTTGGTTTGATTTGGCCCAGTAGTTTCAGAGGAGAAGATTTGTGTAAAAGTTAACGACGACGGACGACGACGGACGACGACGCCGGACGCCGGACGCAAAGTGATGGGAATAGCTCACTTGGCCCTTCGGGCCAGGTGAGCTAAAAAAAATATGTGGTGTGATTGCCAATGAGACAACACTTCACAAGAGACCATATGACACAAAAATTAACATCTATTAATAGGTCACCATTAGACTTTTTTATGATTTTTTGTAGCTTGGGGATGTGTGAATTAAGGTACAGCAACCCAATGATACAAATAAATCAAATACATGCATAGGATCTTCTAAAGCACTGATTATGATGGCACTTGTTTAGTTATCCTTTCAATGCTACCACCTTTTAAAAGAACACATGAAGAAGTGACAGCTCAATTATTTGATTGATTGATGTTTGCTTTATGTCCATCAGTACACAATAAATTGATTAATCGATTGATGTTTTGCCTAATTATATAAATAATGCTGCATCAGTGTAAAAAGACTGAGTTCTAGCGATCATTTATTTATAGTAAGCCTTGCAGTGTTTCTAAAAGAATTTGCTGATTTCATATATTTATTTTTTTTAGACAAAAACAGCCAGACACCCATTTTCACAGACGCACACTAAATAAAGCAGTGTTTGCAAGCAAGAGAGCTAAAGTGCAGTATGAGATAAGAACACATTACAAAGTTTTTGAGGTTTGTTTTGATTGTGTTGTACATGATTAGTTTGTATGTGAGAGATCAAGATTGAAAGACAAGAGCTTTTGATATGATAATCACAGCATGCACAGTATATATATTATCGTTAGCTCACCTGGCCATTGGCTGTTTGAGTTATAGCTATCACTTGGGGTATGTCAATATATGTCATCTACATTTGTTTAATTTGAGGGTAATGGTCTACCTTGTGATAGTGGAACATCTGTTTATTGATTATGTAATCAGAAAGTTTTGCTGATGATCTGATAAAAAATGCTATGTTTTTCATGGTACAAAATGTATAAAGGAAAAATCATTTTATAGTATAAAGGAAAATTCATTTTCATGGTTTAAATGAACAAGAGTGCACAAGCTGAAATGTCTCGCCTTCTTAACTTATCATTGATATATTGTGTTGATAGTCCTAAATATAAAGCTTTATTACAACTGTCACATAAACTTAACCAAGAAAACTAAATGAACCATGAAAATGAGGTCAAGGTCAGAAGAACCATGCCAGGCAGGCATGTACAGCTAACAATTCTTCCATACAACAAATATAGTTGACGTACTGCTTATAGTTTAAGAAAAACAGACCAAAACACAAAAACTTAACACTGAGCAATGAACTGTGAAAATGAGGTCAAGGTAAAAAAAAACTGCACGACTGACCATTAGATCATAAAATATTTCCATACACCAAATATAGTTGACCTTTTGCAATTAGTATTCGAAAAAAGACCAAAACTCAAAAACTTAACTTTGACCACTAAACCATGAAAATGAGGTCAAGGTCAGATGACACCTGCCAGCTAGACATATGCATGTACACCTTTCAATCATTCCATACACCAAATATAGTAGACCTATTGCATACAGTATAAGAAAAACAGATAAACACAAAAACTTAACTATAACCACTGAACCATGAAAATAAGGTCACGGTCAGATGACACCTGCCAGTTGGACATGTACACCTTCCAGTCTTTCCATACACCTAATATACTAGACCTATTGCTTATAGTATCTGAGATATGGACTTGACCACCATAATTTAACCTTGTTCACTGAACACTTGCATATTTTTACACTATAAATATTATCCACTTGCGGCGGGGGTATCATCAGTGAGCAGTAGCTCGCAGTTTCACTTGTTGATACATTTTAGTGTGTTTGTAGAAAAGAGTAAAAAGCAATACAATACTAGATCAACAACAACACATTTTAACTAGAATCGTCTTATTTTCTTTCTGTCAAAACCACAATAAAAGGCCATTAACAATAAGTTAAATAAAATTCTCTTATGGTTGTGGCCTGCTGTTATCTATTTCTTGCTTGTATAGATATTTCTCATTTCACACTGCACAAAGTGTGGTATAAAAAAGTGATATGAAAATCTGCTTTAATTTGATTGGCTTATCGAGTATCACTAGGTCATTTCAATTGGCTATTCGTTAGGGCATTGCTGATTTTAAAAGGTTGAGACGATGTACATTTTGTCCATGGCAACATACATCTATGTTATTTCTGTAATAATATACAAAATAATCACACATTTTACCTGACAATCTTCTTTTTGTCAAATTTTATTACATTTTGAAGCGTACAAAAAGTCTTAAAATGTCTCATTATTTAATTTGAATAGTAATAATAAACTTGCCACAGGCTCAAATTAAAAAACTCAAGTTAATATCAAGTGATATCCCATTATAACTCGTTATGAAAACTATTAAATGTTTTGTAGGCAAGGAAACTGACTGGAACAACAGCTAGTGTTTTCATAGAATACATCCAGAGAAATCTGCCTGAGGGCTGTGCTATGAAGTTAACAAAGGTAAGACAATAACTATTATTATACTTCATGTCAAATTGCTAGACTTTGATTGGCTAATACGAGGGTGTTAATTTACTCTATTACCCTTCATGGAGACCCTTGATCAAGTGTGCTTGGCTTTGCCTCAGTTGACAATGTTTTCTCGGGGTAACAATCTGCTCTATCACCCTCTAAGCTATGTGTTATTTATATATTGTAGCATGGACTTTATTTAGTCGCACCTGTATGAAAAGTGACAGATTGACAGACAAAGGAATGCTTATCTGGCAACAATGTTTGTGTTACCATTTGTATAAAAGGTGATTTGTACATTGTATAAGAACGCCTCATGTAAAGAAGTTTCTGTCTGGCATATATCAATTTATCTTAATTAGTTGACCTCATACTCAAGTTAAAGCACCTTCTCAAAAGAAGTGTCAAGTTTTTGTGATGTGAAACTCTTCACTAATATGAGTTAGAGATCAACTATGCTTTGTACTAAAAAAATTAAATATATGGGTCAAGTGAAATACCTTTCTAATCAATCACAGAAACAATGTAGGTGCATTGAAATAGCAAATTTTTACTAAAAGTACTTGACGACAATCTTTTAAGTTGGATTTTAAAAATGCATATCTTCAAAAAAACTTTATTTTTAGTGTGTGAGATCTAGGGTTTGTTAAAAGTCTTTAACCACTGAAATTTTGAGTCTGCCCTTCCCCTGAAATATTGAATAAGATTTTTTTTTAAATGTTTATGAATATTTTGAAAATTCCACCCGACAACCAATCAGACAATAGGTTTAAGTTGACTACATGCAGACAAGTACATTAACTGATGCTCATTAGCTAGTAGATACATTTGTCTTTTAAAATACAACTGGCATATAATGATTGTAATGGTAAAATTTTATCTGTTTTCAAGAGCTAAATTGGCAGAGCGTCATCCCTACAATGGCGTCCATTTCTACGATTGTAAAAATGAACTGGCGTAATGAGGAGATAATTTTGATGAAGTAGAATCCTGACTGTCATGTCATGCATACTTCTTTATTGTTCTCTGCCAAATGAGTTGTGGGGGAAATAGAAATATCTGGCATCTTGTTCAGTCTTT
This sequence comes from Mytilus edulis, assembly GCF_963676685.1. Lineage (NCBI taxonomy): Eukaryota > Metazoa > Mollusca > Bivalvia > Mytilida > Mytilidae > Mytilus > Mytilus edulis. The sequence continues at coordinate 71,135,631 of NC_092348.1, forward strand.
CCCGTTCTTGTTCCAACTCTCACGTATAATTTTTGTATGTGGATCAATAACTTTTAAAAGAGTATTGCCCCTTTGAACTATTTGTTATATTGGAAATTGCATCTTCAGCACTTTAATAATATGTACGAATCTTTGTATGAATTTTATATTATAGGTTTATATCATCACTGTTTGATGAGTATAAAAATAAGTGTCATTCAATTATTTTTAAATTAGTGATGCCCCTTGCAAATATTAATTACATGGAAAATTCCACTGTTAGCTTCTAGAAACATGTGTTCAATTTGGGCCAGATTTTTATGAAACTTATATATGTATATCATAGGTTTGTTTCAGCAACTGTCTTCGAGACTTTCGAAATAAAACTTATCAATCAATTATTTATAAATTAGTTATGCTCTTTGGAAATACTGATATATATGGAAAATTGCATTGTTGGTGCTCTCACACTTTCGCCAGCAGTGCATTTGGTGTCTTTTATAAACTATAATTACTACGAAACAGAGTTCCGAAAGCAAAAGGTAAAAAATTATTTGTGTTTTTATATATCCACTAACCATTCTATCACATGTACATGTCCTTTATATCTGTTTAATTAGAACAGTATTTTAAAAGTTTAAAGCCATGCACGTAGCTACGTTTACGTCAAAACACCTGGGTGTACACTTGAATTTTGATAAAAAAATATTTTAATCAAAAGAAAATAAAAAGAACTTGATAGAAGCACATCAGCTTTATAATTCTTTCTTCATTGGCTTGTAATTGCGGATCAAATTTACTTTTCAGTCAAATGGTATCATATTATATATTCGTTTATTTTCTGTCAAGTCTGAATCTATACTGTGAGTTCTATACTCATTTCCCTTTTGTTTCAAGCACTTCATCATTTTCGGAGATTCGTTTTGTCGAGCCTGTGGTTAACATTTTTTACACAACCAATTCTTTGTCAAATCGAATTAGATGAAAATTTAGCAGAATGCAAGCATTTTTAATATTTTGGTTTGAAGCAAAGTTTTGAAAGTGAATTTGTTTCAGTATGATACTGACAGACTGTATGGCTTTTTTTAAAATTAGAAATGCATAAACCTTCAAAATTTGTTACGAAACATGGGCCGAAACTAATATTCCAGATCAAGAAAAATTATCTAAAGAAAATGTTCGATTTTTGTTGTAAATCCTGTAATGGACTGATAAATGGATTCACTTTTTGCGGGGAAAATCCCGGACGGGAACCAGGGTTCCACAGAACAATTTACGATATTTAGTATTGCACCTGAACAGAATAAGAATAAGAAGAATAAGAATATTTTATTTCCAATTAAAGGGCCCTATGAAGAGCTTTCATGACATTACATACAAGTACATAAGATAACATGAACATATCTGAAGATTTATTTTTAAATGTTCATTTACAAAATTTGAACATGGTCATGTGCATTCCCCCACGGCTCTTTTTAAACATTATTTTAAAGTTACTGGTTTTGACATTTTATCTAAATCCAATTACCATTATATTTCGAATTAACAAAATGAATAATTTAACATAACTAATAAACCATTTAGAATCTAAGTATGTTGCTACTGATGAGTTTTTAATAAAATGAATGGTATCCATTCTCGATAACTCGTTGGCTTCTGGCGGTTTAGCTCCCTAACTCTAACCCACTACCAGCAATTGTTTGACATGGACCTGTTTGGGGTCTTCGGATCCCTTGCCAAGGTTCGGGCGTACATGTAAGACCTACCTACACCACTGAAAGCTATTTATGCTATTTTGATTTTATTTCAGTACAAATTACACCAGTTGCCAGAAAATTTGACAGAATCTATTCATGCAGACCCTAGATTACAAAATGTAGCCAGCGAGAGTAAACCAAATGTTGAAGAAGGAACACAGGTATCTCATGTTTCAGAAGAAATAGGACAAACCACAGAATCTATATCTTCACTAGATACTAGTGTTGAAAAGAAAGCTGAAGAAAATGTAATTACGTGAAAAGAAATAAAAAATATAGTAGATATCAAAATTGTTATTTTTTCCTAATTAGCCTTTGTAATTGATAAATGTGTAGATCTAGATAAAATAAAGAGGTAATGATTGATAGATAGATACATTACAGTGTATCAGTCACTGTGGCTAAATGGATAAGTTTGCCTTCCATTTCATTACCAAGCTTTTTCATTGTTTTTTTAATTTACCTTTGAGTAAGGTTATTTTTTTAATTCTTTTTATGCCCCATTTATGGGCATTATGTTTTCTGGTCTGTGCATCCTTTCATCCATTTGTTTGTTCTTTCGTTCGTCTGTGCGTCTGTTTGTCCCGCTTCGGGTTTAAGTTTTTGGTCTAGGTAGTTTTTGAAGTCCAATCAACTTGAAAATTAGTACACATATTCCCCATGATATGATCTTTCTAATTTTAATGCCAAATTATAGATTTTCCACCTTTTTCACGGTCCACTGAACATAGAAAATAATGTTAGGGATGGGGCATCCGTGTACTGGGGACACATTCTTGTTTGTGAAGTGTTGATATGGAAGTATTTAACAAGTTGGTTTTCAAAAAAACCCAATCCAAAAAAAAAATACAGAAAAAAGTTCAACAAACAAGTTTTCAAAATACTATACAGAAACTGAAATATGTGTGAAGCCAACAATACCTACAAAACAGTGAACTTGTGTCTAGGAGAGGATTGACAGTTTCTATTCACTAATTGCACATGTGTTGTTTCTCTTGGCATTTCAACACCTACTGATAAATCCCACTCAGTTGTATTATAAACAATGGAAGGATAATGGTTTGTAGCTTTTACAAATGTTATCTTAGGCAAAGTTGACTAATAAAGGCAACAGTAGTATACCGCTGTTCAAAACTCATTAATCCAGGGACAAAAAACAAAATCGGGGTAACAAACTAAAACCGAGGGAAACGCATTGAATATAAGAGGAGAACAACGACATAACACCGGAACGTAACACACACAGAAACGGACCAAGCATTAATGTGGCTATTCTTTTTAATTTTCTTAAGGTCCTAAGCTCTTTACTTTTTAATGTAGACTGGGTCATACCTCCCTAGTAGACATACTGTTTTGTTTATTGTTTTACCAATTGATGTCCTATATAATTTTTTTTATAAGAAATATAAAAAGATTTGATACTTTTATAAGACCAAAACAACTGTCTGTTACTAGATGGCAAAATCAAGGCAGCATATCATACAAGAATATTGTACAAAATATATTTTTTATTATTAACTAGTTGTCTTCTGTCATTAAATATCAGATATATAAATAAACTGCTAAAACTAACCCGTTTCAAGTAGAAGTAGTACTATCAAAATTACATGTCTATAAAGAAGTAATTATTCAATATAATTAACAAAATGTATAAAAATATAAAAGTATAAACAAAATTATTGTGTTGTAAAAGTTTGAAAGAAATTCTTTCGATTATCATTGTACAAAAATGTATATGAGGTAGAAATAACTATTTACAATATTTACCCAAAACATACATAGCTATTTTGAAAAGATAATAAATTAAAGCGTATGTGATGAATCATATAGTTTAAAGGGGCACTAGCTGAGAGATATATAGAAAAGTCTTAATACATAATTTGTTTGGCTCAATCATAAATGAAATGCAAATAGTGAAATAATTATTCATTTTTAGCAGCCAGTATTTTTCAATTTTGTCAAAATAAGCTAAAAAAACATTGATTAAGAATTATTCACTTGCAAGCTAGCTTGAGATGAATGTTAATAGTTTGGATAAATGTTTTACATTGTAATAAATCAAATATGAGAATTTGATTAAAATAGGTTCACATGAATTTGACAACTAGTGCCCCTTTAAGCACATTTGATAAATAATAAATATTAAGATTACATCACATCACAAATGAGGAAATTAACTTTTTCCTCATCTATTTAACCAGGCAATAATTAGTTTGTCAGTGAAAGTCCAATACATCATTACTGTTTTCCTAAATGAAAACCAGAAAACTATGATACTTTTTACACACAAAAAAACAGTTTAAGCATATAGATAGCAGAAAATATGTTTATTTACATTTATAATTTTAGATTGATTAAATATGTTTTAATGCAGATTGGGGGCCGAGTTGGCCGATTGGTCTAAGTAGTTACTACTGTAATCACTAGCCATTCAACACTGAGGTTGTGAGTTCGAATCCCGCTGGTGTGGGTGCACTCAACTCCAATCTTAATTGACTATGATTGTCAATTTTCCTATCAAAGGTCGGTGGTTTTCTACGGGCACTACGGATTCCTCCAGCAATAAAAACTGACCACCACGAAATAGCCTAAATACGGTGCTTAAAAATGGCGTTAAAACATCAACAATCAAATTTAATTTAAATTCGACATAGTAAAATATAAACTGACAACCATATGTCTACCTGTTCTCATTCAGTTAAAATTAACTAAAAAAACTATTTTGGAATGGAAAGCAATTTTCTCACAGTAATCTTTACAGATAGCTGCAAAATCAAAATTAGCAATAGCTTAACAGTTAAAGTTTAAATGAATTACGTACATTGTTTTAATACATTCGTTCAAGCTTCCTGAAACCTCATTAGTAAAATTGTAGTGGCAGAAAATAACCGAAAATAGATAAAACACACAGATAGCAAAGATTAACAAAACTAAAAGTCAACACTGAAATATTAAAAATATTATGCCTACGTATAGATTAATAGGTAAACAAAAGAGGTAGAGTAACATTTAAGAAAAACACATTTCGTTGTATATATATATATGTGTGATTGATTGTGTTATATATATTTTTTAGTTATAAATCTTATAATCAACATTCAATTTTAGTGAATATGCATATTTTTGTACAATACATGTTAAATTTAAAAGATATATGTATTATGGCTTCAAGATGATATAATTACCGGGATTTAATTATATATATATATATATATGGCGAAAGTCTTTGCATTGGGGCAGTTGTTGGAATGCAAAAATCAATAAACAAAAACATATGGTGATCATGATGATCAAAGATTACCCCTGTAGATGACCATAATGCAAAAATTTAATATCAAAACTAGTTTACCCTTATGCATATCAGTCTACCTTTGCCAATGCACAAATAGTTATAAACTATAGCTAGCACTTTGTGTATGTATGTAAATGTAAAATCTAATTAATAAGCCAGATCATTTTTATTTCACTAAATCAAGGGCTCCTTTAACACGTTTTGTATCTGGATGATTTTCTCCAAGGAACATTACATGTATTCTGTATGCTTCTTCAAACTGATATTTAGCTTTTGCAAAATGGTTATCGCCATAGTAGAATGCTCCAAGGTTGAACCTAGAAAAGAATAAAAGTGTTACAAACAAGTAACAAACAAAACCATCTGTAGTATCTTGTTTTGTTTTGTTTTGAGTTTTTATCAATATGTTTGAACATACTGTACCTGTCCCGAGCACCTGAAATAATCTCCATATTTTGGTTTGTTCTTGGTGCTCAGCTAGCGTCAAATGTTCAAAGTAGAGGATGGTTGTCAGGGGCGTAGCTACCCGGAGGCACGACAGCACGTGCATCCACGTCGTTTTCACACCAAAAAAAAAAAAAAAAAAAAAAAAAAAAGCAGAAGAGAGAGAGATGAGTTAGTCAATCGGAATCGGAGACTGTTGCCTTGGTGTCTCTTCCGTCTATTCCGGATATTAGTTTGACAACCTAGTTACAAGTGTCATTTTCATTCAGAAAAAGATCGTAGCTCCGAAGTTGCGTGCACATTGATTCGGCATGCAAAAAAAGAAATGGCAAAATAAAAATTTATAAATTGAATGTTAAAGGAAACACCTATGTTGTCACTTTTTTAATTGATGAAATATCATTAAATAACGACATTTGGTTTCAAAATAAAAATTTTTGTGGAGATTATGACAAAATCGGAAGGTTACTTCTATCTTTTACAAGATTTTTACTTTTTACTTTTTAATTTGTAATACTCAGTCTAAGATATGTCGATATCGTTGAAAATATGCCGAGGCGATGTGGTTGACAGACTACCGGAGCCAATCAGCCTGCAACCACGCCAATACAGTATTGGAAAGTCTCATTATTTTTTGCGTTCATAGACCATATGATAAGGCAACTGGAGAGTGGAGTCGCGTCAAGTTATCAGAAAATCGCTTCTTTGAGCTGTATATGCTTCATCGTGTTGTAGGAAATATCACAAACGAACAAATCTCAATATTGTCTGAAACATACGAAACTGACCTAGCATGTAATTTTGACGAATTCAATTGGGAGGTCGCTCGATGCAGAACACGTACGCTGGTTTATAACATCTCGCGAGTGCTACCATGCCATGATGGCCCTGAGATCTATCAGTCACGGTACTACGTATGTAATTGAAAACAAATGCACGATCAACAATGAACAACGAAAGTTACATAGCATTACTGCATATTCATCGGGATTTCAGTGTGAATGTTGACAAAGTAATAGAGAAGTTTGTTTCTGCCCAGACCCGAAGAGCAGATTTTGGACAATTTTGAGTAAATTCTGTATCACAAATATGTGTTGTTTATGTATTACTATATTCAGAAGATTTATTAATAGTTTTACATTCATAAATTTTTATCTACATATAGCTCCTCTTTTAACCGTCCTATGACCGAAAACCGAAAAATAATAGGGTCCCAAAATTTTTCACATAACGTTTCTTTGTAGCTACGCCCCTGGTTGTCTTCTTGTTGTCTTTCTTTTATCATGGCGTTGTCTGTTCTCTTTTACCTATGTGATTTGTATGTCCCTTTTATTTGTCTTAGTTTTTCATATAGCAGCATCCCAGTACGCCTGCATATTGAGTTTGTACAGTGTACCTTAAGATTGATACGATATTTCCTTTTTTTTGCATTTCCTATCATGATTTTTTTATGGAGAGTTGCTACTGTTACAACGTTTACAGTTGATATGTTTAAATCCAGATATCGGTTAACTCCAAATGTAACATAATGTAAAATCTTAGGTTTATCTTGCACAACCCATCACTGTATCTGCATATGACCTAGTTTCATAAGAAAATCTAGGCGTTCAGACTAAATGCATACATGGATATAAATCTTAACTTTTTAATTAAAATATAACTACAACATAGTTTACAACCTGATAACTCCAGTGACAAGGTAATTGTTCCCATATGCGCCTAGGAAAATTCGCAAAGCTTCTTCAAAAAGCTCTCCAGCAATTTGGTCATTTTTGTCATCATAGACCAGTCCAATCTCATTTAAGACATTAGCTGTGTAAGGATGATTTGTCCCAACTTCACTGCGAGTTACTTTAAGATCTTGCAAATAGTATGCCAAAGCTTCATCTAAGCGATGCTGTTCGTAATTTAACTGTCCAAGCTAAAATAATATAATCACATGGTTTTGTTTAATATAACACATATTTGTATGTCCTATGTCCAAGTATTTACAGTGGGGCGATGAAAACTACATACAAGGTGTTATCGAAAAGCAAAAATGCAACATTATAAAAAAGAAGATGTGGTATGATTGCCAATGAGACAACTATCCACAAAAGACCAAAATAACACAGACATTAACAACTATAGGTCAACGTACGGCCTTCAACAATGAGCAAAGCCCATAACGCATAGTCAGCTATAATAGGCCCCGATAAGACAATGTAAAACAATTCAAACGAGAAAACTAACGGCCTTATTTATGTAAAAAAAAATGAACGAAAAACAAATATGTAACACATAAACAAACGACAACCACTGAATTACAGGCTCCTGACTTGGGACAGGCACATACATAAATAATGTGACGGGTTTAAACATGTTAGCGGGATCCCAACCCTCCCCCTAACCTGGGACAGTGGTATAACAGTACAACATTAGAACGAACTATAAAAATCAGTTGAAAAAGGCTTAACTCATCAGATGGACAAAAATACAAGTGATTCTAATTACATTTGAATTAAAAAGTCAGGTTCCCCAAAAAGACACATACCTGTTATAAACAAATCACAAGAGATGACACAAGATGTAAATTTGGGAATTCACAGCTATGAGATAATCTAGGTAAGTTAATAAATCTTTCTTTTTCACGTAACCACACATCAGTCTCAAACATTGATTGACTGGTTCAATAAATCTAAATAATAAAAATACATTTTTCAGAGCTATTTCAGCAATAAAATATAAGAAGTGTAATAGGCTAAACGTTTAACAAAATGTTGAATTCATAATTAATTTTGAACTCCAATCGACCTCCTGCAGAAGTTTGTCATATATATACTAGAACACTAGTATATTTGGATTTGACATCAAATCAATAAAATGAAATACAGCATTACCTTTGTGTAAATATCTGATACAAAATGGTGTTTCCTTCCAATCACATTTGTTGCAATTTCCAAAGCTCTTGTCGTCAGCTTTTTTGCTTCCAACATGTTGTCTTTCTCGAAGTACAATGTTGCCAAACCAAGCAATCCATCACAAACCTAAACAAAAACACGCATTTTTACAAGTATTATGAAACAATTATTACTATAAGTCAATTTTGATAAGTAAGTTGTCGAAAAAATAAGGTTTTTATTAGAAATTGTTTCTTTTCATTCCTCTTATGTAACATGGGACCTTGCTGATATGTATATGAAATCTAGGTAGAAATAGTCGCATTGCATACAATTGAATATTTAACAGTCAAAACTGCAGCATAATTCATATTCTGATACGTCATTGTGAAACACAATAACAATTTGATAAAAACTATTAAAAATATATACTACATGTAAGCTTAAGTATTATGCTATAGTAAGTGAGGAGAATTTTATTACAGAAAATACAAGTGTTAACAGAGAACTTATTGGAATTAAACGTATTTATGACGAAACTCGTACCTGTATCTTTTGACTTGGTGATTCTATTTTATTTTGACGACATATTGCATCTTTGTAAACAGATATGGCCTTATCATATCGCCCAAGCTGTGTGTATACTGTTCCTAAATTTTGTAATGCCTGTTAAAAAAAAGTTACAAATAAATTCCTCATAGATACAAGGATTTAAATTGTATTTTTGCGCCAAACGCGCGTTTCGTCTACAAAAGACTCAACAGTGACGCCCGAATGAAAACAAGTTAAAAAGGTGAAATAAAGTACGAAGTTGAAAAGCATTGAAGACAAAAAATTCCTCAAAGATTTTGCAAACTACAGCTATGGTTATTTATTTGTGACGTAGAAAAAACCTTAGTACTTCAAACATTCAAAGTTTTCTAATTTGATTTATAATTATGACCATATCAATGAAAATCCATGTCAACACAGATTTAAAATTAAGTTTCTGCATAAGGAAATGCCTGTACCAAGTCAGGAATATTACAGTTGTTATCCATTCGTTTGATGTGTTTGAGAATTGATTTTGCCATTTGATTATGGACTTTTGAATTTTTCTCAAATTTTAAAGTTTGTATTTTACCAGTCATGCGAGGTTCGTTTTCGTTTGATAAAGGCAATTAAAATGTATAGTCTACAAAAGAAGATGTATGGAGTTCAAAAGCGAATCTATACTACTACAATGACTGAAAACAAATGATGAACGGTTTATTCTTCAAAAAGTCTAAAACTATAAATATATCTTTAAAAATGAACAATTTTCAAGAGCTGTATCTTAAATCTTAAGGTGGTCATCAATCTATTTTCATTCGTACCTGAAGTTATAAAATTACCTTTTAAATCTACGCTATTTTCATTAGCATGTTTAATTATATAAGTTATAAAAAAATATATACCTTTATCACTTCTGGATGATTGCAGCGATATTTCCAACTCTGATTATAAGCACTGTACACAATGGTGTCGTATGTTTCGTCGTAGCTTAGCTCAAGCTGTTTAACCAAAGTCTTGTAGACCTTCTTTGCTGCATGCGTCAATCCAAGTGTTCGGAAAAAGTTTCCCAGTAGACTTGTTAAAAATCATAAAAGCAAAATGTTAAGATTCAAGGAATTGTGTTTTATGCCTTAGTAGATCAGTCTATTTCTCTGAGTCGTTTTGTTCTATTCGAAATCTATTTTTCAGATGGCTATGTACAAAACAAAATTGTCATAACAATCGAACTATGTTCAAGTTTCAATATATCACTCACTTCTCGAGTGAAACAGTATTTTGCAACATTTTACCTGTCAGTGCCACGGTGTCCATTGTCTTTTTATCATTGGAAAACATAATGAAAAATATCCAAACATAGAGTTAACTTTACCAGCACAAATGTACAGAATACGAACAACTTGAATATAAGTTAGAAATTTTACATTTGATTTCCACAAGAGTCCTAGTCATGGTTTATTATTTATATCAATGCTGACCTTTTTGCGCTAAGAATACGTAATTCCAAGCATAGTAAGTGTGGACTAGTTTGCATATAATGTTAGTACCTGAAAAGTTTACAATAATACTTGATATCAGCCCTTATGGTTGTCTTTGGTATTTTGAACAATTCTGACATGTACGCTTCTTCTGCTAATGAATATCCACCAAGCTGTTTAAAAAAAAATAAACAAGCGTCAAATGATTTATAATCAATTATTCAAATGTTTAAAGGCTATGAAATATATTGAACTCTAACAAATTAAGGTACGCAATGTATTATGATTACGCAAAAACGAGTTTAAAGACGGTAAAATCATGAAAATACCAGCGAACAAAGTAGCCCGTTAATATCATAATTTGATTACACATGCAGCAAAATTATTAAAACAACATTTTTAACAAAGCTCCACTAGATTTATTTGTCGCTCGTGGACAATATGAATACACGGAATAAGTGGACATGGTCGAACATGTCGAAGACCTTTTATGAATATGTTTGACTAGTCAGTTAAAGACTGACAAGTTGACACTTCATTTGTTACTTTTTCATACAAACGTAGATTAACATAATGGGATCAACATTTCACTGTTATAAAATATTTTATCAACATACAATTAACAATACTCAACATACAAAACTGAACCTTTACTAATTTGTTAAGCGGAGCTATATTTACCATCTTGTACTGGTGACAAAAATCGTAAGTCATAAGTTTAATAGTTTTGAATACTCCATAAAAGATCAGGCACAATAAAAAATACATTACTATTAAAACAATTTAAATGTCATAATACATCTTATTTAATATGTACCAACCTTTCGCCAAGCTTTTGTCAATTCAAAAATTCCATCTTCATCATCAGCTAGTCTATAAAACACATTGAAGTCAGAAACGGTTGCTTTCAGTCGATCCATCTTCTTTGCCTTTAACAATAAAAACGGCATCTCTTCAACCTGTGTGTAAAACATAAAAAAATGTGTTTGTTAATAGACAACTTTCGAAATCAGCCTTCACCGAAAAAAAAACAACTCGTCCATTATTCGCGCCTTTATGACATCCTTTTCCAGACAGAGGGGATCGCCTGTATCCCTACTCTATTAACGTTCATCAAGCGTCTTAGTGATCGTCATAGTGCAGGATAAACTAGAACTAGTGTTTGTTTTGTAAGTACTTAATCATAATTCCCTAATGACAGCATCGCTGATTCATTATTTTGTCAATTATGATAATTTAATTTGCCGAATAGTTCGTGCAATATAGCATTATAGTTTTATAACCACTCGCTCAACATTGTCCAGAATGGAAGTGATTTTAAAAATGCCCCTAAACGCACGAATGTTCACTAAAACCAGAATTTTTGACGGAAATGCATCGAACTCGAAAGTTGTCTTTTCAATTGTCATGACCTTATTTCTCAAATGTCTATGTCATGTCTTTAAACAACTTTTGTTTCCTCATTTCACTACTGTAATTTTGAATTGCACTGCAATGTTTGTAAGCTAGATTTTAAATAGTGTTGGTATTCTGTAGAAATGTGGGCTTAATTGACCAACCAATTGGTTTAGGTACTGATAGATGATTTCAAGAAACTTAATAATGTTTTAAAAATTGCAAACATTTTACCTCAACACCTTATAATCAAAAGTTTGCCAAATGATTGTTTGAAGGTTCTGGTATTTATTTAATAATAGAAGAGTTTAATTAATTACTTCAATTTTTTTAGGCACAACATGCTTTGCATGAATGTTTTTGGAATATATGCGGTAAATATTACTACGAATATGCTCGTCAGTTGCAGTCCTGTCCTCATCTTCGATATTGTTTGATTACCTAATCAGACTTATCTAGCTTTTGCTTGCCATGACCACACAACGGGATCACAAGTGTGATTGCTCTATTTATTTTCCCCGAAAACCTGAGGTTTCCCCAGTCGTTTATAAGAGCGTGGTTCCCATTTTTTACCTTTATGTATAGTAACTTGTAGACTGTTTGATTTCTCGTCATTGTTGTTTTAATCCTGGTTTTGTCTACTTATATAGACATATAGAATTTGATTGTTTCATTGATAATTTTCAATATCTTTTATAAAGAATTAAAAAAAAAAAAAAAAGGAAAATAACAAAAATACCAAACTCCCGATGAAATTTCAATACAGAAAGTCCGCAATCAACTTGCAAAAAGCTCAAACACATCAACTACGAATAAGAACTGTCCTATTCCTGACTTGGTATAGGGATTTGCTTATGTAGATTATGATAGATGAAAGATGTTTTTAACTAGCAAAACCTCACACTTGTATGACAGTTTGAGTCTATGAAATGACCCTTTTCTATGTTGAGGAAGATCAGAATATAACATACATTAGACTGTTGGTTTTCCCGTTTGAATGGTTCTACGCTGGCAATTTTGGGGCTTTTTATAGTTTGTTGTTCGGTGTGAGCCAAGGCTCCGTGTTGAAGACCGTACATTGACCTATAACGGTTTACTTTTATAAATTGTTATTTGGATGGAGAATCTTCCTATATCTAACAGCAGTTTAAATAGTGAGAGAAAACAACTGTATGCAAATACGTCGAATAAATAAAGGCAACAGTAGTATACCGCTGTTCAAATCATAAACCGAATGAGAGAAAACAAATTCGGGTTACAAACCAAAAACGAGGGAAACTCATCCACTATAAGAGGAAAACAACGAAACAACATAAACACTGAAGTGCAACAACAAAAAAAACGACAATGCAACCTACATGTACTTAGAAACGAACTATTAGATAGCAACTGCAACATTCCTGACTTGGTACAAGACATTTTATACCTTTTTATTGATTTTGCTAATACTAGTATTTTAAAAACATAAATAAGCACCTAATTTGAGTACAAACATGACTGACACATTTTTAAAATTTTAGACACCAAAAAATGAAGAGTACTCTTTAACTTCAGTACATACCGTTCGATTGCTCGTTTCCTTTGAGCTAAAGTAGTCAGCTAATCGCGAGTAACCTTCAATTTTATCTTCTTTCGTTGAAAGGTATTTCTTTGCTACAGCTTGTCGAAGATGGTCGTGGAAGAAATTAAGGATTCCATTGCGATTCACTAGATTTTCATACAGGGATAAATAAAATGGAGACCAAATTGCACTATGAATCTAAAATCGAAAGTGTTAAAAAAAATCACAACACAATACATTTGTTATCAACAGTTGATATATATATATCCAGACATAGGTATGCAACGATTTAAAGCATACATTTCTTAAACTTTCCAGTTCATAAATTTAGAAATTGTCCAGTGACTAAGGTTCTAACTCCCGCAGGCTAGTTGCTTTAAGGATCTCTTGGATAATATTTTAAGGGCTCTTTTTGTCATCCATGGCTTTCAAAAGTTAAGTTTTAAGCGACCCTGATGAAGAAATATCTCAAAAAGCGACTTGGACGCATGCAACAGTGCTTTTCCTATTTGAGATACAAAGTTGCCAAAATTATATCTATACTTTTGCAGGTAAGACGTGCATAATGTATAAAATATACCTACGAGTGGAACTAAAGTCAAAACAGCCACACAATTGCAACATTGCAGAGAAATAAAAACTAAAGACTCCACAGAGTTGTAAGGAGTATGGTTAAGATTTTATAACCCGGATTGGGATAGGGTAGACACATTAATGTTGTAAGTAATCTTGAATATCTTTTGAACAGTGAAATGACTACCCCAATGAGCATGTGAGCACTTGGTTTTTGACTGTTTGTCTTTTTATTTTTTAGCCATGGCGTTGTCAGTTTGTTTTCGATCTATGAGTTTGACTGTCCCACTGGTATCTTTCGCCCCTCTTTTGTGGTCCTTCGCAAAAAGGCGACCCAATGATTGTACAGTTGTATAAAATAAACAGGCCTATATTATGGGGGGCTTAATTCAAAAATTTGATATTCAAGCTAATTTCGGTGTAGAAGATAAGCATTATATTCCCAAAAATTGAGTCAAATTTGGACAAGTCCATTCGGACAAATCGAAAAATCGAACTGTTTTGGAATGATCTTTTAAATAGCTACCTAACATAAAAGCAAGATGTTTTTAATTGAATAAGATCAATAAAATTTCGATCAACCCTATTTATTTGACTCATTTTGATTAAATAATATCACCCTCACCTTAAAAAATAATAACCGATAAAAGATGTGATTGATAAATAAATAGATATATCGAATAAATTAGGACTAAAATCATAAAATAAAATTTTCCGTCGTTTTTTATTTTAATTACAGACTATAACTTTCAGATCAGTGTTGTTTTACCATTGTAAGTTTGAATATTTCCAACATTGATTATGGCGAGTTGAAAAAATTATAGTTCTGTTTAGGAAAAAAAATTAATAACTAATTGTTGTCTGATCATTCATTTTTTTGTAAAATGTGTATATCGAGTTATTAGAATATAACCATCATACGTTATAAAGTTGATAAGATGATAAAATCATCGTATAGACTTACATCTAATAATTCTATTAATTCAGATTCTGACATTCCTCTATTCGAACACCATAGTGCAGTAGTTGCATCTCGAACAAGATATTTCCTATGATAAAGAAAATTCACAACTTCACGATTCTATCAATTTAAATCAAACTTAAATTATAACTTCTTATTTTTTTCAACTTTAGTACTTTAATTATTCTTTATACATATGTAGGACTCTTAAGTGCGATGCCTCCATACGCTAAAGTCCTATAGTACGCAAAAGTATAGACGTTAAAAACGTAGTTTGATAACGTTAACAGTCGTTTATACGAACCAAATATGAACTTGCTGGAAGATAGTTTCTGAATATTTAGTTAAAAACTTTTACTCCAAATATCCACGACTAACTATAGTAATTGATTTAAACTTTACCGTTCCTGGTCGATTGGAGCACAATTAGTTTTTTTTTTAGTACTGGAAGACGGACTTTTATCCTACAGTCGACAATTTTACTATATAGATACAAAGTACTATACGCATACGTATATATTTCCTGTGTCCTGCTTCTATTTGAAGCGAACGGATACATTTGAATGATTGTTTAAATGGCAGCTCACTTTGCGATTACCGTTAAAATGCTGTCGAATTTCAATAAAAAGGACTGTAACGTCGGTAAATAGAGGTACATGTTTTCATACGTTAATTATGAATTGTCTGCTAAAACATTATTGTGTACATTACATGAAAATAAAACATGTATTTGTACTCGCTACGAAAAAACTAGAGCTCCAAGAGCATTGCCTTTCTCTCGCATTTAAATTAAAGATTATACAAATGAATGTTGCATATTCCGACAATGAACAAATTTTGTATTTGTAATTTTCAATGACGACTGTAAGGGAGGTTGTCACATTAGTGCGAACGATAATCTACACCAATTATTTAAATATTCAACACGCTCCGAATTATTAAAAATTCATTTAACAGGAAATACAGTATTTTGACACACGTAAATTACCTTTTTAGCAATTATTACATGGTCGGTCTTCTAAATTTAGAAACTATCACTTAAGCCGATTTGTAAATTATGAGGCCAATCACATTTGTTATTCATAAGCATGGTAGCTTTTGCAAAAATACTTTTTTTTTAAGCTTGATGTACTTTAACGTTTGAATTCCTCTTATCTTACACTTTTGGTCCATCACTCTTTAGCGTGATATACCATCGTACTTTAGCGTGATATACCATCGTACTTTAGCGAACAAATAAGCATTGCACTTCAGCGAGAGACACCATCGTGCTTTAGCGTAGACCATCGCACTTATATTTTGACCTAAGCGTCACTGATGAGTCTTATGTAGACGAAACGCCTGGCGTATTAAATTATTAGCATGGTACCTTCGATAACTATTAAGCGTGACCATCGCACTTTAGAGTCCTACATTTAGAAATTTCAAAATAGAATGAACAGGCACCTTTCCTAAATTAGCAAGAATTGCATTTGACATCACAAACAAACATTGTACTTCGGTTCCTTTAAATCAATTCGATTAGATTAATATATTATTGATATCTTTTAATTTCTTAAATTCATATATAGCTATACTTTATGACTAGCGCAATCTACAACAAATTGTCTGTTTTTTCGAAGTCACAGATCATTTCTGAAATAACGTGACCATTAAATGTGGTAGTTTTTATATTATGAACATATCTTATCGTGACATTATAGAATAAAACAATAGGGGTTCACATTTGGTACCAATGTGTTCAATATTGTACTCCATGAGGAGTATCACAGTATATTTGATTGTTTATGAATTTCAAAATTTTGTTTTAGTGTTTTAGACTTTTGACTTCCAGGTATTGATATCATCAGATCTGAATGACTGTCAATATCTAGGGAAATATCTTTTATCATGAAATTGAATAATGATTGTTAAGTTAATATGAAAGGTTACGTGATTAAATATATTAAAAACTTTGAATATTACAAATGTATATAAAGTTATAACAGATAAAACATAATTTTCAAATATTATTTCTTTTTTTCATCTTCCTTTTAAGAGTTAAATTTGTTGTCACAGAAATATAATAATTGTACATTTCATGCATAATAACAACAGACATAGATAAACAGAAAAGTAAAGGAAATAATCCCATTAAATAATTGAACAATTTAATAATCAAATTGAACTTAACAACTTTAATTTTCATTTCAATAAAGAAAAAACTGGCCAAATGGTATGATTGCAGGACAAAACGACTTTCCATGAAAGCTAATGTTAGTTTTATACAGCACAGTATACCTCGTGTTAATATGTCAATAATAAAGACAATATTAAAAATTATGCAAAAAAAAGATTAGAAAGGTATGAGTAAGTTCATGGTGAAAAATATTGTTAAAAAGGTGCGACAGATAATTATTGAGTGCTTGATATATAATGCATGCTAAAAGGAAGTAACTATCAAGTTAACAATTTGTAAAACATGCAACCTTGAATTCGTCCCGGTTTCAAAATCATGTTCCAATCTCTCCAGAATCTTCGCAAACAACTCGTGTGGGTTTCTAGCAGACAGATACTCTTTAATTTTGTCTGTTAATTGGCGAAATGATCCAAATATACGTATCTGCAGATAAAATAGTTTTAAATATAATATTCAATGTTGGAATATTGAAATAAAAACATTTTTATTAAATACACTTACTGAAACATGAAACCACGATGTTTGTCTGTCCATCGTTCATAATTTATGAAAATAAACTGATCCAGTCAATTCTCTGCTAAATGAATGACTAATAACTTTGTTTTATAAAAACAATTGTGTTAATTTCATGGGAACTGGATTTTTGATATTTCTAGTACATCCATACTATAGTAAATGTTTCCAAAGCTTGATGTGTAGAAGTCACTATTGTAGTGTGTTGTATCAAGTCACTATTGTCATTATTGTTGTATTACTTTTTATATATCTGTTATTCTGTGTGTATGCATCATCTAACTCATACGTCTGGCGTATTACATTATAATACCTTTGATTACTATTATAGATGATAACTGTAACTACATACGAATGTGTTTTAATGGAAAATGCTATATAAGTGTATCATTGTAAACGATCTGCTTTATAAAATAGTGTTATTAGCTATGTGACAACGATCTGATATATTTTACTGAATTATGAATACATTTTTTATTCTTGGATTTATGGAATATACAATTATATAAACGACAAAGTCTGATAAAAGGTTAACCAGTGTCATACGTCCCTTTCTTTGCCTTTGGACAGGCTCATCACTATAATGTGCAAATTCAGAATTCAATTACAATAAACAGCTGCACCATGAGCGCATGATACGCCCGACGTCTTGTGTGGAAGTTTTATGCAATAATCATAAATAGTTTCTGAGAAAGTTTTAAGCAATAACCATATATTGTTTTTGAGACACGGCGGGACATGTGAAACCCCTAACCCTGTTTTTTTTTTCGAAAAACTAAATATCACTAACATAAAATTTTGAATCAAAACCAAAAAGTATACAGATCTTTAGATTAATATAACAAAGAAGTGTGTAAAGTTTTAAGCAATAATCATAAATTATTTTTGAGATACGGCGCGACATGTAAAAAAAATCTCCACTGTTTAACAAAATACTCAAAAACTCCAAAATAAAGTTTTGAATCATCAACAAAATGTATACAGATTTTTAGATTAATATAACAAAGAAGTGTGAAAAGTTTTAAGCAATAATCATAAATTGTTTTTGAGATACGGCACAACATGTAAAAAAAACCCTCCCCCTTTTTTACAAAAAACTCAATAACTCAAAAATGAAATTTTGAATCATCACCAAAAAGTATACAGATCTTTAGATTAATTAAACAAAGACATGTGTAAAGTTTTAATCAATAATCATAAATCGTTTTAATCAATAATCATAAATCGTTTATGAGATATGGTGCGACATGTAAAATAAACAGTTGCGCCATGAGCGCATGATACGCCCGACGTCTTGTGTGGAAGTTTTATGCAATAATCATAAATAGTTTCTGAGAAAGTTTTAAGCAATTACCATTTATTGCTTTTGAGACAGGGCGGGACATGTGAAACCCCCCACCCTGTTTTTTTTTTTTACAAATATCACTAAAATAAAATTTTGAATCAAACCAAAAAGTATACAGATCTTTAGATTAATATAACAAAGAAGTGTGTACAGTTTCAAGCAATAATCATAAATTGTTTTTGAGATACGACACGACATGTAAAAAAAAACCTCCCCTTTTTCACAAAATACTCATTAACTCAAAAATAAAATTTTGAGTCATCACCAAAAAGTATAAAGATGTTTAGATTAATATAACAAAGAAATGTGTAAAGTTTTAAGCAATAATCATAAATCGTTTTTGAGATACGACACGACATGTAAAAACCCCCTCCCCCTTTTTTACAAAATACTCAATAACTCAAAAATTAAATTTTGAATCATCACCAAAGAGTATACAGATCTTAAGATTAATATAATAAAGAAGTGTGTAAAGTTTTAAGCAATAATCATAATTCGTTTTTGAGATACGGCGCGACATGTAAAAAAAACCTCCCCCTTTTTTACAAAATACTCAATAACTCAAAAATAAAATTTTGAATCATCACCAAAAAGTATACAGATATTAAGATTAATATAACTGAGAAGTGTGTAAAGTTTTAAGCAATAATCAAGAATTGTTTTTGAGATACGGTGCGACATGTGAAAAAAAACACACCCCTGTTTTAGTTACAAAGTGCCGTAACTCAAAAAGTTTAAATCTTATTTTCACCAAAAAGTATACAGATCATTTGACCATCATAAAAAACAACTATATTAAGTTTCATGAAATTTAGATAAGTCGTTCTCAAGTTACGGTGCGACATGTTTCACCGGACAGACAGACGGACGGACAGACAGACAGACGGACGGACGGACGGACACCGGACATTTGTATACCATAATACGTCCCGTCAATTTTGACGGGCGTATAAAAACACTCCCCCTTTTTTACAAAATACTCAATAACTCAAAAATAAAATTTTGAATCATCACCAAAAAGTATACAGATATTAAGATTAATATAACTAAGAAGTGTTTAAAGTTTTAAGCCATAATCAAGAATCGTTTTTGAGATACGGTGCGACATGTGAACCCCCCCCCCCCCTGTTTTAGTTACAAAAGTGCCGTAACTCAAAAAGTTTTAATCTTATTTTCACCAAAAAGTATACAGATCATTTGACCATCATAAGAAACAACTATGTTAAGTTTCATGAAATTTGGATAAGTCGTTCTCAAGTTACGGTGCGACATGTTTACGCCGGACAGACAGACGGACAGACGGACAGACAGACTGACGGACGGACACCGGACATTTGTATACCATAATACGTCCCGGAAACATTTTGACGGGCGTATAAAAACCAAGAACATGGTATAAATTCCGGCAACAGTAGTTTACCAATGTTCAAATCTCATAAATAGTGCAAGAAGATATGACAGTCGTTATCCCTTCGTTTGATGTGTTGCAGCAAGAAGATATGACAGTCGTTATCCCTTCGTTTGATGTGTTGCAGCAAGAAGATATGACAGTCGTTATCCCTTCGTTTGATGTGTTGCAGCTTTTGATATTGCCATTTGATTAGGGACTTTCCGTTTGGAATTTTCCTCGGATTTCAGTATTTTTGTGATTTACTTTTTATTCAAGGTAACAAACACAAATAAATAGGGAATCACATGAACTTCAGAAGGTGTGAGACGGAGTGTGTATACCAAATCATTAGCAAATTACTAGTCTCTGGAGAGAAGATTACTCTACCTCATCAAGCAGCGACTTGAGGTACAATGGATTAGACGTCTGTTGAGCATTCACCAGCATTATCTTCTGTTCACTGTTAAGAGTTTTCCCATAAACACCTTGCAAGTAGTCAGTAATTATTTGCAACTTTTGTGATTCTTGTAGAGGTTCTACTTTCATATTTGGCCATTTGTTACGTAAACAAGATTGCATTGCCTAAAATAGTTTAAAATCGATAGTTTATATTTATTGGCTGCACTGCTTTTCACATAATAAATTTGTATGGCCATCCTTAAATGATAAGATAAATTCTTAAAAGATGAATTGATATACAGTGTACAATAGTATTATTATCGTATACTATATATATATATATATATATATATAATAAATATGATTTTCTACTTTAAATAATAAAGGAATGCTTAGTTGACAATTAAATATTTCATTGCATTATAAGACTACATATTTAAAATTTTGAAATTATGAAATTATGAAATTATGAAATTATGTTATTTGGTTTACCCTTCCTGGAAGAGTTGAACACAGCATGAAAACATTTGATGGTAATTCATCTGGTATCCACATTAAATCATGCTCTGAACCTGAAATTTAAGGCTGCAGTGTCACATATTAATAACAATATCACACGTATCTTGAATGGTAATTATTTTTTTTAGATTAAACGAGTTTGATAAATGATCAAATCCAGGTCGCAGATATTTGAATAGTTTCAAACGAGTCTATAAAGTTCAAATGAGATATGATAACTGTGCTGCATCAGAAGCAATCTATGAAATACCTTAACGTTTGAAAGAAATGCTAGATACTAATATACAGGAAAAAGCGGTAGTTTGTTTTCTCCAAACAGTTAGTGCAATATGAATTAACCTCTTACTTATTAATTCATTAGATAAAATAAGTATCTAAATTTGCTCAATATATGGTCATAATTATACGTTATCAGTTTACAAAGATCTAATAGTGTTCTATCCCAGGAAATGTGTGCCTTAGCTGCATTTTATAAAAACTTTTTGGAGTTGTTTGTTCTCAATACATTTCAAATACGTACTTTATTTGGCCTTTTAACATTTTTGATTCGAGCGACACTGATTAGTCTTTTGTAGATGAAACGCCTACTCAAATTTAGATCCTGGTATCCATGATGAGTTTATTTGTTTATACTGGGTTTCTTCTTTTTTTATGTCTCGCTGGCGTACAGCGTACATTTTCAATATATCCAAATTACTGTTTCCGTTATTGATCCTAAACATTCAACTATCATAAGTATTTGATAAAAAGAAGGTTCGCAGCATAATCAAAGCGTCAAATGATACGAGACTTAACAAACGCAGTAAGAAAAGCAAGTTAGGGTTATGTGAGGTCATGCCAAACATAAGGTTAACTATTGGCACAAAATGGCCTAAAATATCAACTATATCATAAAACACAAAAAAAGGTCACACTTTGGTTTGTAAATGTGTCTATTCCAAAAGCCTTATAGCTAAATAGATCAGATCTTTTCATAAAAGTACATAATATTCCCCAAAGTA
Source organism: Mytilus edulis (assembly GCF_963676685.1). Taxonomy (NCBI): domain Eukaryota; kingdom Metazoa; phylum Mollusca; class Bivalvia; order Mytilida; family Mytilidae; genus Mytilus; species Mytilus edulis. The sequence continues at coordinate 71,157,827 of NC_092348.1, forward strand.
GGCCCATTTTAGACATTTTGTCGAAATATGCTGATTTTGTGCAATTTTCAGACCTTAGAAATTTAGGGGTGTCAAAGCGTTATAAATGTCAAAAGAAGGTGTCAAAAAAAAATATTTTTGTCTTAATAGTAATTTCACAATTAATTAAATGTGAAATTTGTAATTTTTAACCCTGCGTGAACCTTCTTTGATTGTCTCGTTGTGAGTTCATGCATTCAGATGACAGACTGTATGTATTATCGTATGTGCCTTGTGATTTTTTTTTAAAGTTTTTGTCTTTTCAAAATCAAGACAAATTGTTTTGTTAGTGACAAATAAGTATTAAAAAATGAAAAAATGGCATATTTGTAAGATTAATATAACTTCCGACAATATACTAGTACCATATACACACTATTCAGACACCCACTACATACGAACTTTGAGTCGTTCTTTTGCAGTCAAATATTATCAATATAATGATTCGTCTAGCAATATCATTGTGTGTAGAGATGACAATACACCCTTATATTTCTATGCATCCCAACCATTGCATGATATATCCTTCAAGGCTAAAGAGTATTGTTTTTTTAAAACATATAATCAAAAATTATATACCGTCTTCCCCAGTGCCATCATCCAGCTGATTAAGTGCGTCCAAAACAATAACGACCTTTGTCCTAGACCCTGCCATCCTTAGCCACTTTCCAATATCATTAATTAGCAAAGAATCGGATGTTGGAATTTGCATATCAAAATCATAGAATATATTCATTTCTTCAAACAATCTACAAAAAAGTAAACATTGACAAAAGGAGATGTCATTAAAAGTCAACTTTATATTGGCGAATAAGGGAGACAATTGTTCAACAACAGTATATTCAATACGATTTTGCTAATATTAAGGATTTTCTTTTACAGGAAAGTTCACTACACTTGTTTAATATTAAAACTGAGCCATTCGGGTATATAAAATATATTTCATTTCTTTCACATTTGAAATTTAACTTGTCTTTAATTGTGTTTGATACCTCTGAAGAGTCGAAGCCCTACCTACTGAGCTGGTGAAAATCTCATGGAACAGAAGTATCAATATTACAGGATCAATGAACGATATATTTACTAGTAAAACAGTGTAAAAGTAAGCTAAACAGTTGAATCATTTAGCTATTTTGACTTATTGTTGAAAACGAGATTGCAATGTGTAGGATCAGAAAATTGAAAATACAACTGGTACATACAGACTCTTAAGAGTTATCCACAGTATTGAAATACAACAACTATTAAATAAGTATAACTACCTTCTAATGAGCTTGATGTAATCTGAGCTATCCGCAGAGCTTCCTATGAAATGCACAAATACAAAGGTTGTAGCTTCTGCATCTTCAATTTTTTTAGCCCAGTTAGCAATCAGTGAAGACTTTCCACTTCCTGAATTCAATGTAAACAAATGTCATCAAATCAGATTGTCATAATTTACCATCTATACAAAACTCATCCCAAACAAAATAAGCCATTATTGTGATCTAAATGTTTAAGGCTAGGAACTGAAACGATTACAGCCGTTACTGGTAGCTTATGTAATTCATTTTTGGGACATATTGTTTGATTGTTGACTGACGTTTTTACAGTCATCTACAGTCATTTCAATGTTCATTACGTAAGGTATTTAACTATCAGATAAACATTTAAATAGTACTTTATTTTTATATCCTGTACATAAAAGTAAAATATAAAAAAAGTAAAAAAGTACTAAAAACATGAAGAATTTATTAATATTTAATGAGCTGACTATAGTCCTACCTGATTCCCCCAGTATAATAAATGGTTTTGTTATCCCTTTGTCTCTTGCTTCGGTAATGTTTTTGAAATAATCTTGTCGTCCTATATACACACGTTGTCGAGCTTCACCAAACGCATTATGAGCCTCGCGCATGCGTTCTAATTGCGTTAAGTCTGTACCTTTAGGGAAATCAAGGTTGATACATTGTTCTAGATCCTAAAATATGTGTTTGATAAAGGTCATAGATTAAAATATTAGAAGATATTGAACTTCTTCTTTGAAAAATTGCAATATAGAATATTTGACCTAAACTTAAGCATATGTTTTTTCTTCGTATGAAACATGGCATACTAAACATTTCAGATGTATGAGAGAACCTTTATCCTAAATGAAGGTAAAATTCTTGAAACGATTTATGACATTACACCATCCTTTATTCTCAACAAAGAATAAACAACAGTTTGAACTGGTATGCAATGCAGGCATTTATATATGTGATTTTCGTCTAAAATATACTCATATTATGGAACTCTGCTCCGACCTAGATCAAATAAAATATGCGTTTTATTCAGAAACTGACAGAATAAAATAAACAACACAAGAAACTGTTTTACCCTTTTAATATTGTTGGCAACTTCTGTGGCAGATTTAAATGTAGTAATGTTGAGCCCCAGTGGATGTTCCTTAACTTGGGTTTTTAATCGTTCTTGTTGTTGGTGATGCCATTCCGATTCTGAGGAAAAGTTCTGCAAAAATATTGAAGTTGTGTTACGATTTATGGAATGTGTCAACAGTTAGATCATTAATATTTTTCCAAGATCAAAACAACAAGTTTTGGTAATTTCATAAGCCTAAACATCAACTTTTACGAGTTTTTGGAATTAAGAGTTCCATTCACTATCTAGACCTTCTTTTTAATAGCAATTGGATATTTCGAGTGAGAGTGTGAAATATCAACATTAAACATTTGACAAAGTGATCAGCAATAACCTTTAAATTAGTAAGATTTGTTTAACTGTGTATTGGCTTGCGGTATCATGCAAATTTTCTTTCCACATTTCCATCTTTCCATTTTTGTTTTGGTATCAATATATGTTTTGCATATAAAATGTAATCATAGAGAAAAAACACACACAACAATTAATTTAATGCCAAATTGCTATAAATATTAAAGAACCTTATATTCCTGACTTGAGACTTTTTCCTTTGATGGAGGATCCCTCATGTAGAAGAAACATTTATCTTTTGACACATTTGGATTATTCAGAACTCCCTGTAATACTTCTAACTGAAAGGTAAGAACACTATAAATCATAACAATAAATCACCTGTACTTTTTTAACCGATTATCTTACACGTTATTATACAAACGTGTATTTCTCTAATTAAATAGGTTTATTATGATGGCTTTATTTGACTATAAGGTTTTGATGCAGCAATCAGGAACTTCAAAAATTTGTAAGGGTTCCGCGGAAACCAGTGTATCGCCTACTTTTGCTCTTAATCGTAAGCTCAACAAAAATGAGAGAAAAAATAATAAAAATATTCATCTCAATACTATCTTTTGAGGGTAAAAAGCTTCTGACCAAGTTTGGTAAAAATCAAGGATAGTTTATGAATGTTTTAAAAACTTTGACTGCAGACTGTATGTATTACCAATGTTATTTTAACTGATCGGGCGGAGCTTACGTTTCAATTTGCATAAGGACATTCTATTAGAAGATATGTGTGCTAAGGATGATTGCTGTTATAACCATTACTGATTTCTAATCACCCTATCAGTGTCATCAAAGAAATTTACAAAACAATGACTGGACACTTCATTGATGAATTTGTCCTAAAACACCTATCTATAGATGGACTGGTTTATTATGAGCGAACCTGTTAAACTCCGCCCAGTCAAGTGAAATAAATCGAGTAATAATGTTAACTGGAAGACAAAACTAAGTCCATTTGTAAGTCAAACACAATCAAAATATTAACAAAATGTCTTTCTATATACTAGCTTTTGGTCATACACAAGCTTTTGTCTAAGTGAAGTACAAATCCAGGATAGTTTAAGAAAATATTAAAATTTTAAAAACTTCAACCACAGAGTAAATGTAATGTTTCTTGGCAGAAAAAACTAAGTCCATTTATAAGTAAAGTACGGATAAATTGATTTTTCTTTTACAAAATTTACTACTTGATACTAGCTTATGATCATAAATAAGCTTCTGTCCAAGTTTAGAACAAATCCAGGATGGTTTAAGAAAATTATGAAAAAATTCAAAGACTTTAACCACAGAATGAATGTGATATTTCCTGGCAGAAAAAACAAAGTCCATTTATAAGTAAAATACGGAAAAAATACGGAACTTTTGGATTCTATCTTATGATCATAAACAAGTTTCTGTCCAAGTTTGGTAGAAAACCAGGTAAGTTTAAGAAAGTAATTAAAATTAAAAAAAAACTTTAACCCCAGAGTAAATATTTGAGGATGTCGCCCCAGCCGACAACGACGACGTCGACGAAATGTAGGCTAAGTCTTACTTTTTTGAAATATGTGGAAGTCTCGACAACAGACAGTAGTAGATAGAGTTACAAAAAATGATCATCGTTAACATTATAATGACTATTGGCATACTGTGATGACATAGATGACACAGGTTTTAATGGTAAAATAATTAGTTTGTTGCTGTTATAATCTTTAGGGACAATCTGTATACGTAGCTCGTGATCTATACCCCCGTTTTGACAATCACATTAGAAGTACTTCATTGTGATTATGTAGGAACCCGTCATGAATAATCAGAACAAAGATAATACCTGTGTGACGCTGGATCCATATCTAAACTCATCTATCCATTTAAGATTTGGGTAGCTTTCTATTGCGTAGTCAAATGTAGAGTTCAAAACATCGTCCGGATCTTCCTTCCTTTGGGACCATCCATACCTCTCTCCCATCAGACAGATGAAGTAGGGTCTACATCTATCAATCTGTATTAGTACAATAAAAATGTTTCTTGTTTAAAAGTTCTACTTATCATGTGAATTTGATAAACCAATCGGGTGAACATTTTTAGATCTTGTACCTTTCATTAATATAAATGTGATTACTTATTAGAAAAATTAGTGCAAAGACAAAATACTGTTTCTTAAATTATTAATGACAACACCGAGGTTCTTCACTTTTTAGATGAATGGCTAAATGAGTAATTCGACGTTAATCATTACCAGTGCATGTTTTATTTTTAGAACACGTGCATTTGGCAAATATCAGTTTTGAAAATATAAAGATAAGGGAAATTTTACAACCAAAAAATTGAAAATCATAAAAATGTTCTTTATTTTTCACTAAAAAATAAAAGAAAATGCGTATTAGTGCCATTATAAGAACAAAAAAGGGAAGCATTTTTAAAATACCGTAGTAGGTACTATTCAAATGGTGTGTTATTAAGATGATTTAAAATTAGTTTACCTCCTGTAAACAAATTGCTATTGTTTTTCCATCGCTAGTTTGCTCTGATGTAATTCCCCATCTAAGATCTACATATGTGAAGAATACTCCTCTTTCCGTACACAAACGACGTATCTGCAAAATGATTACCACAGTTACACAGCAATGATAACCAAAAAAACTAGATATTATCACATTTTGTGGCTCTCAATACCTTCCTTTTGTATTATGAACGCAATGTAGTGTTCTTATATCTTATATATTGCTATTATGATGATTACATTTTTTGCTTCAAGCGGGTTAATTCAAAGTCACTCATAACAACTGCAATTGTAATAGCCACAATATTGCCCCCTTTTTCTCAATTTTTCATCCGTAAATGGGACTTTTTCCCAAATTTAAACAAGTCATGAACAACAGTACGGCTGCACCTAATAGAGCAGAATATGCTTACCCTGCCGGAACACTTCAACTTATCCGATATTTTGAATTGGATTATGTTGATCACTTTCTGCTTATATTGTTTTTTAGTTTGATGTTTGTCCTCTCACCCTTTTTCATTTTTTATAAAACAAAATCTTGTCTTTGATTTATGGTTTTTGACTTCCTTGTTATCTTCTTGGTTTTATTTCTTAGTAATCTACATTATTTTTCATAATTAAAATATACCATTATAGTGATTTGATTAAAATGTTATTCTAGACTTTATAAAGTAGATTAATAGTAATTGATTTCACGATAGCTTACATATAGTTACATAGTTATAATATGCATTTGATACAGCTTGAGACATTATAATTTATTTACCTCACTAAATGCTGTTTTTATTATTTCATCTCTCTCCTTGGCAAAGTCTTTAAATGTACTGGAAACAAAAACACGAATTTCTCTCTTTTTTTCTAACTTCTGTTTTGTTAAAAATCTTTTTAGGATAGCCCATTTTGACTCTTGTCCCATTTCATCTTCTAATGCAATTGACAATTTTATGTTTGGCAAATCGTGGACATCATCTAAATGAACACACGTATGTCAAATCAATAATCAATAGTTATTTGATTCATACAGTACTATAAATTTGAATATTGAAATTATGTTTTTATTTTTGCAAAAATAACAACAAAATGATGGGTTAAGTTTTAAAAAACCTCCAAAAACGATAATATTATGATGCTGAGTTCACACGTAATTCGAATTCGATTCACATTAACTAATTCGAATTAGTTTAATTCGCATTCGAAACGTTTGACGTCCTCACATCAATTCTAATTCGAATTACAATGCGCGTCAAATTTGCTTTACTGTCCTAACGACGTTAACTTTTAATTCGTATTAACAAAAACGTATTTCTAATGCGAATTGGTTAATTCGAATAAGCTAATTCGAATAAATTCGAATTAAAACAGAAGGGTGTGTGAACTCGATTAGCGAATTCGATTCGTATTCGATTCGAATTCAATACGAATTAAATGTACGTGTGAACGAGGCATTAGAATGCATAAAATCCTGGAATCAAAATAATAAATCCTGATTTTTTCATTTGTCCAACAGTTGTAGTGATAAACCCAGGCAAACATTGCTGAATTATACAAATATTCGCTCTTCCATTCTATTTAATCGAAACTATACATTTGAAGGTAAACATTACAACTGTTGGCTATAAAGCTTGTTGAGTGTAAAATGCAATATTTTCTTGTTTACTGCCTCTGTTGAAAAAGCAGTCATGTTGTTCACTTTGAATACAGATGATTAAATTTTCACAAATTACTCTAAATGACTGAATATTCAATACGCCATTGTATAGAAATGCATTCCTACTTTAAAGAAAAAGCTACAGATTAAAAGAAATAGAGACAAGGTTTGTTAAACTTTGTTCTTTTTTAAACCTTCCGCAAGATCTTCTATCACTTAAATAATACATTTTTGCTTCTTATGTGAGAACGCTCCGGGTGCGGGAATTTTTCGCTGCATTGAAGACCTGTTGGTGACCTTCTGCTGTTGTCTGTTCTTCTATGGTCGGGTTGTTGTCTCTTTGACACATTTCCCATTTCCATTCTCAATTTTAATTTTATACAATTAGAAATGAAACAGATCCAAAATACTTTCTCTAGAAAGACAATTTGGAAATTGTGTCTAGAATTTGGTGGAGAATAATATGCAGGAGTAGCAAAAGACGATGAATCCTTCTATGCATCAGTTTCGATCGGTTTATTTTCTTGGTTGTGTGTAAATTCTTAATTAACCTGCGATATTTGAACATCGGTGAACTAATGCAACCTCGTATTCAATTATAAATCAGGCTTATTTCAATATTTTTATATCTGGTCCTTATTATCGCTTCATCTAATGATATATGTGCATGAATCTACAAAAAAATATATATCTAATGTTTGATGTTAATAGAAGTTTACAAATCTATCGCAAATGATAATATTGCATGCATATTTACCTTCTTTAATGAATTGTTCCATTAAGCCAGCGTTATCCGTAAGAACTTTTGAAACCAACCTTTCTGCAGCTAATTTGCTGTCTGCCTTGTTCATCTTTAAATAATGAAACAAATTCATTATTTGTTTTTTTTTTATTCTTTTACATAGAATCTAACTCTTTTGGTTTTTTTCTTTGCTTAGAAGTATACTTTAACAAGAAATGTCTATTGTCTCATACATTCAAAACGAAATTGTTTTTCATATAGATTAGAGAATGGAAACAGGGAATGCGTCATAGAGACGACAACCCGACTAAAAAGGAGACCACTGACCAAGGCCAGTAATGACTCTTCATAGTAGCGAGAAAATTTTGCTGCCGAATACAGGCTTCATCTGGCACCTATTCAATATTGTTTACTAGTTTTGCAAAAAAAGACGTCACATATGCCTACTGTACACTCGGATTGACGTGTTGTATATAGTTTTCAAACGCGTAGATTAAAAGTGCAGAACAATTGTAGTAAAATATTATGGGATACACTTATGTCATTATTTCAAAGCGGTACCATTTGCATTTGGGACAGATGGTCTTAATAGTAGGTAGTAAGACAAAATGTTAACATAAAAGCAATGTCAAATAATTGAAAAATATCAAACAATTTGATCAAATTTGTCGTCGGATAACACGATTAAGTGGTACATGAAAAGCCTGTGGATCACTAAACCATTTAAACTGCATATTTGTCAAAATGATATAGACTATACTCCAACTCTATCAAAAGGATGTAGATTAAAACTTTAACCGATAGCTTTCTGGTCAATTCTACGTTTGTCCATTTAATGTACATGTAGGTTCACTTTTACTTCAGGAAGTGTAAAATTTACAATCTTCATATTACACCGAGAACACACCTGTGGAATGTCTGCATAACTGTCATCTTCATGCTGTGTGCTCTTCTTTTTGACTCGCACTTCGGCACCAGATATATAGGGACCAAAAAATCCAGCCCTCGATTTACTATCTTTACCTGTACAATATTATATTAAAAGTTTTCAAGAAAATATATACAAAGACAATAGTTACTGTAAAGTGATAATCGTAATGGTTTACTTTACAAATTTGTACCGTAGGAAATTGACAGAACACAATATTACAAAAAATTACTATTTGATATTGAATATTTCGTTAGCTATCTGTCAATAGACGGAAAAACTCATTGACTCCAACAGAATATTTCATTCTCAACCAAACAAAAAGGTGTTTGCATCGCGTGAATCTTTCTACTAATTTATTTTGTAAATCCTTAAAATGTTTGTACTAATATAAATATCGATAATTGTGTTCAAAATCATTATTTGTCAATCTTTCTTTTTATGTTATCGAAGCTTCTTTGTTGCATTTGTTTAATGATATTACGGCAATTAGTATCAGCACATTCACCATCGCGTAAAAAAATCAAGACATCGAAGAACTACTTTTTTATACAATTTTTCACGGTTTATGTGGCCTATGTCTTTATAAAAAAATCCCCATTGCTCTCAAATATGAAAAACGCAAATCATGAACATCTTCAAACACTTCCAGCTCAAAATAACATCCAAAACTAGTTCATATAGAATGAATTATACAAAAATGTCAAATTAAATAATGACATACGAATTTAACAAGGAAACAAGCCTGTTTGTTGATGCAATTACCGTAATTACATGTCAACATGTGAATCAGTATTCCTTAATTATATTCAGATTTATTAAGCATACTTTATATATGTGTTCATTGATTTTAACAACAATATAAACACAATAAAAAATGAATATATAAAATATATAAATATTAAAAACACTGACCTTTTGAGGAGAATGCAACAAAACGAACACCAGAACCATAGTCTGAAAAAATAATGTTAGCCTCTTCCCATTCACTGTGGAGGTAATATAAAGGTCCCACTTCTCCTGTGGTATATTCTTTCAACACCTAAACACATAAAAATGTTCAATCATTCTGCATAACTTTGAATGGCAAATAATAAGTTCTTGAAACAATTTTAATCATGTACATAAAGGTTTGTTCAATTTGAAATTAAAATTAGATTAAACAATTATTATAGAGTAATTTAGAATTAATTTCATATTTATTACTATGAACTAGAGGCAAATATTAAAGAACATGTGAATTTGAAAAAAAAGGATGTATTTTATAAATACATTTAATAGTTCTCACCTTTCGATCAGCTGACAATAACTGCGCAGTAAAGCAGTAGTTACCACCACCAAAATCTCCTTCCTTGTAATCTTCGAGAACCTAAAAAGGGCAATGATTCATGTCGAGTAAAATTAATATTTGAAGTTAATTAAGTAAGCAAAAGTAAAGACAAAAATTGAAAACTGTTATTTAAAATATTTTCTGATGAAGTCATGCATTTTAGAATAATATTTTGCAAGAAACCGAACTTTTAACCTTGGAAAAAACTCAAGATATCGAAATATCTACCTTTAGAACTTGGAAGGCTTTAAACAACAGTTAAACACAATTTTATTTGTATATGCGATGGGTTGATATATTCCTGTATTGCAGATGGGATGATTTATTCATGTATTTCAGATGGGTTGATATATTCCTGTATTTCAGTTGGGTTGATCTACTCCTATATTTCAGATGGGTTGTTCTGTTCCTGTATTTCAAATGGGTTGATCTATTCCTATATTTCAGATGGGTTGATCTATTCCTGTATTTTGGACCGGTCGATCTGTTCCTGTATTTCGAATAAGTTGATTTATTTCTTTATTTCGGACGGGTTGATCTATTATTCTTTTCATAATAACGGTAGGTATAGTTTCTGGCTAGGATAGTGGTTTTTCGAGTGATTCGGTCCGTTTTTTTTTCGAGTGATGTTCGGGCTTTTTCGAGTGATAAAAAATGCGATAAGTTCAATTAACTGCTATTTCGTAATTATAATAGTTGTTTACATTACTATCCATCTTATATTGAATACTACGCAAGTTTTGATCAACAAAGAAGCACACTTTCCTTGTATTTAACCAAATAAATTCAGTGTTTTGTTATTGTCCGGTTTTTTTACAGAAATTTGAATAAGAAAAAAGGTATTCTAGACTTTTAAAAATTACATTTTCTAGTATATAACTGTAATAAATATCACATATTCCCAATAAATCATCAAAAACATATTACTTCTTGGTTCAAAAGTAAACTTTTTCAATTTAATGAAAATTTTCTGTTCAAAGAGCGTTCTACAACTACTTTCCAGTGTTTATTTAGAAATTACTTGATCCTTTACAAAACGGTGTTTAGAACATAGTACAGGAAACTCATATTCATTTTAACTTCATTTCATGCTACTTTTGATTATACAGTTAATAATATTTCTTGTGGTGAACCCCGGAGATTTAAAAAATGTGTAAGAAACCTATTAGACAGCAGAGAAGAATCAGAAACATGCTATGTAATAAAAGATATTCTACTAAAAGAGGGTTGCCCCCGACCCCAAAAAATCCGTGAATAAAATTTTTTAAATAAAACACACTCACGTAATATCTTGATAGATATCCATATTTTCAATTTTTTAAGGCACTTTTCTTTTATTGAAAGGACGTTCTCATGGTGTGTAGCTGCTGTTTGACCAATTATTACATATGCATAATCAGACTCCTCTTCACAGAAGAGTTGTGACATCAATAACGCAATAGCAGCACTATTTGAACAGTATAGTCTTGATTGGTTTATGTATGTGTCTGGCCCAAGTAAGGAGCCTGTAATTCAGTGGTTGCCGTTTGTTTATGTGTTACATATTTGTTTTTCGTTCATTTTTTTTTTAATGATTATCTTTATTTCCTTCATATATATGAAGATTTTACAATTTATATTATAAGACGACCTTGAGTTTTATCGTTTGAATTTTTTTACATTGTCATTTCGGGGCTTTTATAGCTGACTATGCGGTATGGGCTTTGTTCATTGTTGAAGGCCGTCCGATTAACTATAATTGCTAATTTCTGTGTAATTTTGATCTCTTGTGGAGAGTTGTCTCATTGGCAATCATACCACATCTTCTTTTTTTATAATTCAAAACTTAAATAAATACCCAAAACTGTGTACATACAAAACTTTCAAAAATAATTTCTCTGCTGAAGCATACGTATACCTTAACCTACAACGGAACGAACGGTCGATGTTGGCTCAATTTAGATGCAGAATTCTTTCTCTAAGAATTGAAACAGAACTGTTTAGTGGTGAACCTGAGGACAGTAGAATATGTAAAATGTGTAGAAAAAATGAAATTCAAAATGAAATTCATTTAGTTATTAACTGTGATTTATATAATGAACTCCGTAATGAACTTTACTCAAGCACACCAGACAAATAAACATTTTTATCACTATCACATTGTGAACAATTAATACAATTTCCAATTTATTTTCAAAGAAGAACAGCTAAATATATTTAACAAGCAATAACAAAACGCAGACGATTTATATATGTAAATAATTGTTCTACAGGACCCTAATGTGAAATGATTTTTAGTTTTATATTTTTTAAGTGACTTACAAGTTCAATGGGCCGTCGTACAAACATTGTATTTAAAATATTATTATACTACTGTGTATATACACACAATGTCACTATAATAAACAAATTCGTATTCGTATTCGTAGTAGCATTTAAACATTTTCAGTTTCCATTTTTTAAACAAAAAAATAAATAAAACACGATACAAGACAAGTAGTTAATGAAATATTTCGAATGTATACTCTTTTAAAAACACAAATAAATCTCACCTCACACAATATAACTATGTACGTCTCAATCTAAATTGTCTATGCATGTAAGTTACAAAAGCCGTTAGGTATTCATCAAATTCGCACGAAACTTTATTCATTACCCCTTTCAAAACTTCATTCTCTGTTCAATTTATGTTTGGAATCCACTGTTACAAACCCTCATTCAAACCAATACAAACTTGAAGCTATAATTTCGGATATTGCAAGTCACAGACTTTTCAAGCCAGTTCGCATTGGAAAAGATGAAAAAGAGAAAAGATCTTTTCTTAATCTTTCCTTCGCCAACAAAGGTCTCGATGACAATGAGAGTCGGTTGAAAACAAAACTTTACGACAAAAGAGATGATTTCAGCTTTCCAATTGTGAACTTTCCATTTCTAAGTAGCAACATTCCAGCAGCACCTGCATACGGGGTATATATATCTCCCAATTGATACGATATTCCCGTGCTTGCATTTCCTATCATGATTTTCTTGATAGAGGTTTGCTGCTCACTAGGAAGCTATTAAACCAAGAGTTCCAAATGGTGAAGTTGAAATCATCCCTTCGTAAATTTTACGGACGCCATCACGAGTTGGTTGACCGTTATGGAATAACCGTTTCACAAATGATATCGGATATGTTCCTTACGTCGTAACTACAATCCCCTTCCCTTTCATGAATATGACCTACCGAATTAGACTTTTTACCGGATTTGTAATCACATAAGCAACACGACGGGTGCCACATGTGGAGCAGGATCTGCTTACCCTTCCGGAGCACCTGAGATCACCCCTAGTTTTTGGTGGGGTTCGTGTTGTTTATTCTTTAGTTTTCTATGTTGTGTCGTGTGTACTATTGTTTTTCTGTTTGTCTTTTTCATTTTTAGCCATGGCGTTGTCAGTTTGTTTTAGATTTATGAGTTTGACTGTCCCTTTGGTATCTTTCGTCCCTCTTCCTTTACATTAGATTGTTGACATTACGAATATATACTGTACATGCAATTTATAAGATGTGAGAAAAAGAATATATACAAATGAACGATACTCGTTTATAAAACGCAAGTGCTAATATTTGTGTCATTTGCATTGAAAAATCTTAATTTGAATCTTTATTTTATCGTTTTAAACGTCAATACACCAACAGATAACATTTTAGCTATACATGTAAGAAATGTGTATAATCACTCGAAAAAAAAGGACACACTCGAAAAAGCCCGGACTGCTCTCGAAAAAGCCCGGACATGAAGAAATGAATTAAGTCTCAAAATAGCATTTTCAATGCAATAACAATATTTTTTGTAAAGTGTCTGTATATCTAAGCATATATAAATTCCATGTATGCATTTCCGTCGACATTTACATTGGTATGTGTATAAGAATGGCTTTATTCTGATTTTTGGAATAAAATCATTGTAAGGCTAAATTTTACTTTTTTTTAACAAAAACAAATGTCAGAATGATAATATCTTTTATCTCAAATACTAATATACCTTGTATAACCTTGTATAGTAATCTCAAGCTTTTATATCACGTCTTGTCAGAAATGAAGTCACACTCGAAAAAGCCCAAACAAATCACTCGAAAAACCACCATCCTAGCTGGACACTATACCTACCGTGATAATGCTTTTTGATGACGCTGACAACAATTGTACTAAGGCTCGTCTATACATATGTACACACTATTAACCTCTACTATTAGAAAAAAGTACATGTATACTGCATATTGCGCTTACATACTTTTGGTCATTGCAAGTATATGAAATGACTATCAGGCAATGATACACTTTTCTGAAAAGAATATGTTTTTTTTTTCTCTATGCCAAAGTAATGAATTATAATCATAAAAGAGCATTATTATAGAAACTTAATATTATACGATACCATAATGCCTGGTGATGTGTCCAAGTACTCCTCAGTGAAATGATCGAGAAGATTGACTTCTTGATATTTACTACCCCATATATGTGATGTAACAAAACATGTGTCTGTATCATAACCGCCATCACAAACTCTTATATCTCCCTCTGTCTTCCAAAACGTCAAATCTCCATTCTTAAAAAAACACAAAATGACAAAATATTTCGAATGAATTAAAAAACCCAAAACAAGAGAGAAGACCCGATATGACGTAAGAAACTGGACAAAAGGACAATTTAAAACTCAGTGTTACCGAAAAATTAAGAAAACATAGATTAATATTGATGATAACAATAACTGATAAATAGAAAAGAAACGATAGAGACACAAGAACAGGGGTGGTGAGGAGTAAGGGTGTCTTGTTCATCATCAATTCCTCAACAGAAAAAAAAAACACATTTAAATACCTTGTCTATAATTTAATCGAGTTTCGTCTACATCAGAGTCGTCAATTGGGATATAATTAAATCAAAAAGTAAATTAACAAATATACCGAACTCCGAGGAAAATTTAAAACGGAAAGTCACTAAGGGACGACATCAAAAAAATAATGAATGACAAAACACTGAATTCAAATAGTTTGGGGTGTGGGGGGATGGTTAAAATTGCTGCAAGTTTTGTTCAATTGACATCGATTTTATATATATCATTATTGGTCAATCATTTTTTTTCCTAAATTAAGTAAGAAGAGGGGTAGGGGGGTCAGTGAAAAAACTATATGAATTAAGTTTTTTTTTATCCTAAATTGAACTTTTAATGTCGTCCCTAAGGCAAAATCAATAAAAAAAAAGTTGAATATCATTGAAAAAAAAATAGCAATCAATTAAAACCAAGGTCTGACTTAGTTCATCAATGGCTGGTGGTAAAACAAAACCTATGTGGATTGAATAGTTTTAACAATTGATGAACAGTAAATTTTATGGTATTACAGAAGCGAGGACTACTGAGTTGTTTTGCCGTGTAGAGTATCCATTAACCATACCTCTCCAGTAGGATTATGAAGTAGATTTTGAGACCATCCAACGATACTCATATTCTTTCGGGTGTTGATAGTCGTCAATGGTGGAATTTTGTCTATTACTTTTTGTCTTTCTATATATTCTTGTTTCTTTTGTGATTCAGTGAAGATTTTATCACTATACGTCATGTCAAGTAAAGCGAAAGCACAAATCTGGTCTGAAATATAAAGAAAATAAATATAATAGTATTTTAGTAAATCACATTCCCATTTATAATTGTTAACTTCATTCGGTATGCAAAAATTATTAAGAAATTGAAGAACTTTGAAATCCCAAAAGTACAAAAAAGGGACAAATAATGGCCTGATTTGAAAAGCAGATAAATAAATCGAAAATCAAATATTTCTCTCTGGGGATTGTTATAATATTTTTTTTTCAAATTTACGAATGTATGAAAATAAACCCTTTGAATACAAAAAAAAAGCAAACTCACCAGCATGTCTATGTACGTCTTTACTTTCACTCTCAATTTCTAAAAAGTTACTATGAATATCAACATTGATATCAACACAATAACAAGTTGGGCCAACTAAATCTCCTGGCTTCTTCATAGTTTCTATTTTCTACAAGACAATCACATCGTTTTCATCAGTTGCAAGACAAAGGGTATACTAGTATAAAAGTCTTAGGATTAAAGTCATATGAAACCTCAAATTAAAAAAAAAAATGATGCATATGTTTTTTTTCTCAACTAAATGGATAGCTTTCATTATAAAACTTATGTACTTACACTTTTTTCTGAAAATAATTCTTTAATTTGTCCACATTTAGAAGAAGTTTACTTTTTTTTTATTGCTTGCCTCCAGGAAGCAATTCGCCGACATATTGTCAGTATGCAAGTGACCGTAGCGTTACCCTTCTCGTAAAAATCCGGTGATCGCAATACGCATGGATCTGACATTAAAATAAACTATTATCTGATTGGACATGGTATACATGTACACGTGTTTTCTTTGTAGTTTTACTCCAAATATTCAAGCTTTTAAAAGCGTCTGATTTAAAAATTGGGAGTATTTAGAGAATAAAATGCTGCAAGCATATCACCTTCTGTACATGATTTTTTCCTTGCCGGAATCAGTTTGGAATTGTTTGTTTCATTTATAACTAACTAAACATATTTTCTAGTACACTTTCTTTACTGATTCAATATTATTTATAAAAGTTCTAAATATCAGTAAACCTCTTGGATGTCTTTGCTTATTGGTCTGCCATTAAATGTCATGTCCTCTGGTACATCAACAACATGTACACGTAATTTGTAGCTCCCATTTGGTATACCATTTACCTTTTTGAAACAGAACACATTGACGGTAAGAATATATAGATGAACACAGACAAAAGAATGTATCAAGGAAGAATTTCCAACCTTAAAGAATGATAATTCTTATATCATTTGCATATCTATAAATACTTGAATTGGATTGGTCAATTCGATTTTTTCTCTTGGTTTACACTTCGATAAACCATGTTTCCAAAACTACTTTCGTAATCTATTCATGCGCGGTACACATTAGTCTCTTACTCACAAACTTACTGACATAAAAGTCCTTCACACTTTTATTCAGTTTGTGAGTTAATTGCCCCGGTTTACACATCAATAACCTCTAGAAAAAACGTGTTTAATCCTATAATAAATAAACTCATCATAGATACCAGGACTAAATTTTGTACATATGCCAGACGCGCGTTTCGTCTACAAAAGACTCATCAGTGACGCTTGAATCCAAAAAAGTTAAAAAGGCCAAATAAAGTACGAAGTTGAAGAGCATTTTTATTCATTAAACGTTAAAAAGCAACATCTAATGGAATTTAATAGGACCGCAGTAAGGATAAAAATAAATGCTAATTTCACATGCTAATATGTGTGTGCTATTTTATAAAACTTCGCATTGGATACCCCTTAAGTGTTGTCTTCTCTTTGGTCGAGTTGTTGTCTCTTTGGCACATTCCCCATTTCCATTCTCAACTTTATGATCTGCATTTGTCATAAGTAACAACATATCAAAAATTTAAATGAAAGGTTCTAGGTTGTCTAGGATTTTTGCTTAAGGAAACAGCTTCAGCCGTCAATCAACTGACCTAGATTACTCGCGTTAGAAAACTAGGTAAAAACTAATAATCCATCCTACCTTATACCTAAACCGTTGTTCAGATTTTTGTTCCGTGTATGCTGATCTTGACACAGAATACAAAAACCCGTCATGTGAGTTCAGCATTGAAGTGGGTAGTATTGTTTGGGTTTTCACAGAACCAACAGCTTTGCTTTGCATACCTATGAAATAATGTATACCTACTTGTTTATAACCATTAATGTTGATAACTAGAACACGCATCTTAAATATTCACACATCTAATAACACTTTGTAATTCGCAGGTTGGAAGTTCACCGAATACGTATAATTTTAAAATAAACTATATCATAATATATGAAATAAACAAATTTTTATCCACTACTCGTATAAAGAGTTTAATTCTATATGATAACATATGAATTCGAAAATTTGATAATTTATAGTTTTGAAGATTTTGGCAAATGGCTTTCGGTAACTATGCATATTCTTAGATCTTGGCTATGTTGTTTTGTCTATTCGTCGTCTGTTTCTAAATCTATTTGTTCTGTCTGTCCTATAGAACTTATTGTTTAAAAGTGTGTCGTTTTTACTTCAGTCTTTTTCTTCCGGAGTTTAGTAAACTTATTAGCAAGTCTTATAATACTACAAATTGAAAGGATTTCCTTTACATTATCTTACCAGAAAGAAAGTTGCTATCAAAGTTAGCAAACTGATAGTGTTCACTTGAATACACGATATCATTGAGATCTTGGTATGCTGGACCTGCGCAGTTTAAAGCATAAATAACTCCTGGTTTTTGTCTGGTTATGGAACAGGGTGAACCAGACAACTCTATAAACACATCTTCATCAGCTTAAAAAAAATATCGAATGCATCTCAAATATTGTTATGAGCAGAACTTATTTTTTGTAGGAAAAGCTGATACCATATATCTTTTCTAATACATTATTGGTCAGCCTTGCTTTCGATAAAAAATAAAATTTTGATATTATCTGAACGTTATCATCATTGTCTAGCAATTATTAATGAATACAATAAAATATCAAACCAGCTGTGCCATTAGATTATTTGATCTGTCGCACTTCAACTCATGTATATTCAACTTTTTTATTAAGAGAGGGAAAACCCCTTGAACTGTCATTTAAGAAGAAATTTATCAACCGATCGATTCATGGATAATTAAAGTCCAGCGGCAAGTATTACCCGCATGTTGAGGACGGTGACCATAAAAAATTATCGGCGACGAATCTGATGTTCAATTGTACGCGTTTAAATCAAGTTATTTCATCACTGCAGAACACTTTATTTTGACATTGAACAGACCAGTTTTTGACCTAAATACTGCACCCATAGCTACATATATAGAAGCAATTCATGTAACTATCAATTTTAAAAGAAGTGTTTGGCACGATTTTTAACCAACACAACGATTTACGCGAGCACTCTACTTGTGACTATTTTATAAACGTTAACAGTAAATATAAGTCTCTAATCAAATGAGACAAGATATCCATTCTTATAGGGACAGCTTTATAAAAGCTAACGGTGGCCAATGAAAATGTATTATGTAAGTTATCTGATAAATTTAAAGGTTAATATCTTACTGTTCAAATTCTTTCTTATGGCAAATATCCTGATTTTATGATAGCCAACATATTTTTCATTATCCTGCCACTGATAGGAAAATATGTATTCGCCATCTCTATACGTCAATTCGTCGATTGAAATCGTGTGTACGAAGTTGTGGTCTAACATTATACGAATAATTGACGATTTATTCAAATGACCTGTTATTTCTTCCATTGTAACCTTCACATTGCCTGTTGTCTTTGTTGACTCGCCCGTTGCTAAGCAACCATCTTGAGAAATACACGAAACAAGATCCATATAACTTGCTTTGACATTAGACAAAACAGCATATTTGCACGGCTCGTTTGGTCCAATAACCACCAATTTTCCATCTACAATTTCGAATTTCCAAATATTTGATTTTTTGCAATCCGTTCCAAAACTACCTGCTACTTCTTGAATATCTTCAAGGTTTTGATTATTGATCGCCAAAAAGTACATAGAAGAAATAGTACAATCTTCTACGCCGTAGCTATTTGAGCAAAGAACAACAAGAGTGCATTGTTCGTGTAATTTAGTCAGTAAAGTATGTTTCCCAGATAAGCACTGTGTCTGCGTTACCAGGACGTTTTGATTTTGTTTTGAGGTAGGATTATTTGCATTATGGAACAGACCATACCGACTGTTGGGTGGCCCATGCACAGTCACCATGTGGTTTTCTCCAAGATCAAATTTGAATTTATCTTCCCCTGATACAAGCTTTGATTCGAACTTTCTATTGCTTACTCCAGTGCGCAGAATATAGACAGCATTGTGGTATTTGACACCGTCGGAACCACTACAAAGTATTAATGTAAGTCCACAGCTGTCTTCTTCGCACATGGGTACAGGCAGGTGTAGAAGAGGCTTTTTGTTTTGACTCTCTACGTATATTCCATTCCTGAGATTACCATAGCGACAGTCATTGGCCAACAGCATTAAATGATTGGTGCCGTATTGACAGTCACCAATAAACGTTCCCTCTTCGTCAACATAATGACTGTTAGCAGGGTTAAAGTAACCATCCTGAGACGATGCGATTGGACTTACTTCAACATGGTTACAGTCAAAACCTGACCTCACCAATAACAGTTCTACGCATGTTTCATTCTTATTGTTTCCGGATGCACACGACACAAAGTAGAGGGCAGTACATCCACCATAGTAGGCGTTCACGTTGAAGTTAATTTTTCCATAGCTACGTGTCGGTATCTTGGATAAACAATGACCATATATCGTCTTTACAAAATCTGATGAAAGATAAAATAGTCCCATTAAGAATTAAGAATCTAACACAGGATTCAATATCATCTACCGTAACCTCTATGAATGTGTTTGTTAAAATACAATTGCGAGGTTTCATATACAACTGTAGGTATCCATACGGCCTTCGACAATGAGCCAAATTCATACCGCATATATAGCAGACTATAAATGCCCAGAAATGACAATCGTTTAATACTTAAAAAAAAACTAATGGTCCAATGTATGTAAAAGCAATAAAAGAAAAAAATATGATATACAGCAACAAACCACAACCACGGAATTACATGCAAACACAGAATATGGCGCGGTTAAACATGTTTGCGGACGCATAACCCTCACATAACCTTAGACAGTGATGTAACAGCACAATTCAAATCGATGCAAAGCACAAATACAACTAAAAACGCTTAAGGTACAAAGTACAGATCTGAGAGTACTCACAGTAACTAAAAGCTAGTTATAGTGGCTAATAAAAACTAATAAAATAATTATGTTTTAAGCTTAGTACCATCGCTAACAGTTGTATCCCTCTGGTCCTGTAGTACTGTTGAATTTTCTCTCTCACTTGCTAACTTGGCTATAGCTTCTTCGTCTACCTCATCAAATATTTCTTTAATGACCCCTCGGTCAGCATATGTTGTCTTTGGGATATCACTTCTCACAGGGATTTCAAAATACGTAAGTTCTCGGCGATATCCCCGTATGATATTAGGTCCAGCCTTCAAAATTGTAACAAGAATAAAATAAGGAAAACATACGAAATGAAACAATATAAATATAGGGTTAAATAGAGTAACTCTCAATATGTAAGGATTCACAATTTAAGAATAAATGATTGATTGACTGATTTAATAGAGTGTTGCTGTTTTTGGCGTCCAGTGACAAATAGTTGATGCAAACTCACCATAAAACAATTGATCTTAAAGTCCCGAGAGGATAATGATAAGACAATGATTACAAATCACACACAGCCGTTTTCCTTCTTATTATTTAACATTCGATTTAATGTATAACGCATATTTAATAGATATAGGAAGATGTGGTATGAGTGCCAATGAGACAACTGTTCATCCAAGTAACAATTTATAAAAGTAAACCGTTATAGGTTAAAGTACGGCCTTCAACACAGAGCCGTGGCTCACATCAAACAGCAAGCTATAAAGGGACCAACAAATTACAAGTGTAAAACCAAAAAACGGGAAAACCAACGGTCTAATCTATATAAAAACGAGAAACACTTATGAACCACATAAACAGACGACAACCACTGAATGTTTAAACAATTTCGGAAACAATATATCATTGACTGTAGAAATGTTTTCAAGAATGATTTTGTTATCCGAATACCAACTTTCAATAGCTTATTTAAACTGCCTGTTAAGCTGCCTAGAACTATATACAATCTAGTCAACATCAATCGAACTGGTAATTTTTTGCACCATTTGATTTACCATGTCTTTATGTATATGTGATCCTGGCAAAGGCTTTGCTTTTTATATATTTGATCATAATAGTACAGTTACCATTTTTAAGCATATATATTGATATAATATGATAAAATTATTGTTATATTATATAAAAACTTATCCATCGCATAATGGTTAAAGAATATTTATGACAAAACATGTTTCATATATGAAAAATAATAAATTGTAGTTCTATGAAAAGTTTTCGTAATTTTGAACGAGTTGACTTTTGTACAATGCAACCACATTGATCCATTTACGATACTTGTGTATTAATGGGCTATACACAATTGCTTCCTTAAACGTGAATACTTAATTAAAAAATATATTTTACCTTTTTTGACTACGACGGCAATCGTTGAGCCATTGTTCTATCTGTCGATACTTATACTTAAAACGAACCATGAAGAAGATTACATGTATCTCTGAAGAATACAAGAAAGACAATTAAGATGTGAAATAATTCCATGATGTTAATATCATGTATATACTGATAGATTGATTAGTGGTTGTTTTATGTCCAGTGGAAAAAAAATCTTTCTAGTATATTCATTAAGCCTCGGTCACACCTTAAAGCCTCGGTCACACCTTAACGAATAGCTCGAACGGACGCCTAACGGATAACTTTTTTTTCAATCCGTTCATTTCTGTTAGACGTCCGTTCTTATCCGTTAGACGTCCGTCCATATCTGTTGCATGTCTGTTAAGGGGGCTCCTGGGTATAAATCAAATTTTTTTTCTAATATAGGATTTCGCTATATTTTTTTTATAAATGAACTTTATCATATACTTAAAAGAAAAATGAAATAAAAAAAATGGGGTCACAGTTCATTTCAGCTCACAATCTGCCTCCGGCAGAAGCAAACATTTTTGTTAATGTCCTTTTTTTCTGTTGAACTAATAGGAGAAATAGAGGTAATATCGAAATAAAAAAATAACCTAATTACAGAAATCGCTTAAATTTTACAATTATTTAGTTTATGTACAGCTTCTATGAAAACAATTATAAACAAGAATGTGTCCTCAGTACACGAATGCCCCACTCGCACTATCATTTTCTATGTTCATTGGACCGTGAAATTGGAGTAAAATCTCTAATTTGGCATTAAAATTAGAAAGATCATATCACAGGGAACATGTGTACCAAGTTTGAAGTCGATTGGACTTCAACTTCATCAAAAACTACCTTGACCAAAAACTTTAACCTGAGGCGGGACAGACGGACGGACGAACGAACGGACGGACAGACGGACGAACGAACGAACGAACGGACGAACGGACGCACAGACCAGAAAACACAATGCCCCTCTACTATCGTAGGTGGGGCATAAAAATATAGGTCACCGATGAGTTAAAAAAGATATTTCAAATTTAATGTCAAAAAATGGCATTTTTGCACCAAAGGGGGATAATTTGGAGCTTTTTCAATGATATAAACATTTTAAAAGTCATCTGGGGCAACACCGAATCGATTTTTGGGTTGATTTTTTAACCAGATCATAAAGTAATAACTAATAGTGTAATAAATAAAATTTGTAATGAAAAAATAAAGGTTCAATTTTTGCTGAAATTTTTGTACCCACGAGCCACCTTAATTTTGAGCATGTTCAAAACGTTGAACGGACGTCCAACGGATAAAATGTCCGTTGAACGTCCGTTAGGCGTCCGTTTTGTACGGTACTTGTCTGTTTTGTATCCGTTACGTATCCGTTATACATCCGTTGGAGGTCTGGAGGATAAATTCACCAACGGACGTCTACCGGAGGTTTAACGGAAAAAACGGATGTTGAACGAATGAGAAACGGACTTCTACCGGAAGTATAACGGATAAAACGAATAATGAACGGATCTGAAACGGATAAATACCAATTGAAAATTTTGCATCAGAAAGGCTAATTGTTAGTATGTCAGATTTCTTAAGGTTCATGAATATTACTATTCATAATCTATCTCAGTGTAAAGGTACGTCTTCACAATCAAGCAGCTCTTTTTCAGGCCAGACACTGCCCTTTGGCGACATTTTGAAGAACAAACCAAAAGCAGTCACACAGAAACATTTTGAATATTTATACGATTTACATGTATTATTATTGTCGTCTTTAATTTTTCCGTATATCTTGTTCATCCGTTTTATCCGGTACGTTAATGCCCGCGTCACACTGTCCCGATTTTTACGCCGATGGCAACACGATTATGGAAATTTTCAAAACCGGGACTGATCGAATCCAGATCGGGCTATTCGTAGTGCCATCTTTAACCCTCGTAGAACCATCGGCCACTTTTTCTAGCCTTCGGGGACAACTTCGGGAAGGGTTGTCAATTTTTTAACATGTTAAAAAATCCCCGAAGGTGCGTCCGATGTTGAGGGTTCGTATTGAGTTCGTATCACCATCCTCACCATCGTAATGTCACCTGGAATGCATCTTTGAACATCGTATTGCATTCGTATTTCCATCGTTTCCATCGGGCAGTTTTGACATTACGATGTCTACACGAATGAATCACGAAGCTACCCGAAGGTCTTACGATGGCAACACGACTTCGTGAAGACCTCGTAATCCCGTCGTGTTGCCATCGAATAAAAGTACGAAGGCGACAAGATGGAACTACGACGGCAATAAATCCAGCTAAATGTTGGTTAATTTTCACGCTAAAATACATTTAAAGTGCCATGCGCGATATGCACTGGTCAGTCTAATACGACAGTTAAGAAAGACGTTCACAAAACATGGAGCTCATATCATATGATTCTATGAGAACAAGAAAGGCGACAGCGTTGTTTCTATTAATTCAAATGGAACAAGAAGAGCAGCTAGTACAAGCTCAGGATTTACTTTTACAAGTAAAATATTATTTTTTGTCAATTTTTCATATCAAGTAACATTATGAAAATCATAAACGCGCCTCGTACACCAACACTGCAGGTACACGTACATGTACATAGGGAAACCAACTTTTTCTTCATTATACTGATTTTTTATGTATCGTCTGAGTTGTCACACGAATGTTTACTCCATAACCAGTTTGTTTTCTATATGTCATATTTTGCCGCATTTGTTGCTTTCCCCACATCCTTCTTTTTGTCTATATTATTATGATATTCTCCTGGAAAGAGCTTTTTTTTAATAAAAGGGATCTTCGAAACCATTACCTTACCTTACCTTTAAGATAGATCAGTAAACATGGGCATAATTATGGGTGATTATTCAGACTAGTGCACACATTTTACAGTCCAAACAAGGCAATGCCGAGCGTGGCATCCCCTCGTATAATATATATTCAATATTGATCAAACAATTTAAAACGCGTGATGCCTTCGGCATATAATTTAAATGCATCATAAGCTGTACACGACGTCTTTTAGACATCGTATGGCCATCGCGCCATCATCGTAATCCATCGTGTAGCCTTCGTAATCCATCGTGTAGCCTTCGTGATCCATCGTGTAGGCTTCGGCTGAGATATGAAGCTTAAATACCCGTCTTCGGTTAACCTTCGTATGTCCATCTTTTGCTATCGTATATAATTTCGGCACCATCGTATAGACTTCGCTATTCATCGTACTTGCTTCGGTCACTTTTTGGTATTTAAACGAGATCGGGACCAACTTCGTACGAACTTACAATTTTCGCATTCGGGTGTCCATCGTATATAAAAATCGGGACAGTGTGACGCGGGCATAACGGATAGCTCGAACAGATGCCTAACGGATAACTTTTTTTCAATCCGTTCATGTCCGTTAGACGTCCGTTCTTTTCCGTTAGACGTCCGTCCATATCCGTTACATGTCCGTTTAGCGTACGTTTTATCCGTCGACGTCCGTTCTGTCCGGTGGAAAATTTTGAGCATGTTCAAAACTTTAAACGGACGCCCAACGGATGAAATGTCCGTTGAACGTCCGGTAGGCGTCCGTTTTGTACGGTACTCGTCCGTTTCGTGTCCGTTTTGTATCCGTTACGTGTCCGTTATACATCCGTTGAGGGTCTGGCAGATAAATTCACCAACGGACTTCTAACGGACGTCTAACTGATAAAACGGATGTTGAACGAATGAGAAACGGACTTCAACGGACGTATAACGGATAAAACGGATGATGAACGGATTTGAAACGGATAAATTTCAATTGAAAATTTCGCGTCAGAGGTGCCAATTAGATATCTTAAGGTTCATGAATTTTTATTATTCAAAATCGATCTTAGAGTAGAGGCATGTCTTCACAATCCAGCAGCTCTTAGTCAGGTCAGACACTGCCATTTGGTGGCATTTTAAAGAACAAACCAAAAACCAGTCACACAGAAACATTTTGGATATTAATGCGATTTACATGTCTTATTATACATATTGTCGATTTTAATTTTTCTGTATATCTTGTTCATCCGTTTTATCCGGTACGCTTCCGTTAGAGGTCCGTTTTATGCGGTACTCGTCCGTTGGATGTACGTTCGACATCCGTTCTGTCCGGTACGTTTCCGTTTCTAGTACGTTGCATATCCGTTGCGTGTCCGTTATGCATTCGTTACGCGTTCGTTTTATTTGGTCAATACATCAACGGACTCCCAGCGGATAACAATTTTGTCAACGGACAACTTTTATTTTCATCCGTTAGGCGTGCGTTCGTGCTATTAACGTGTGATCGATGCTTAAACAATAAATACAATAGGTAGGTCCAATAGGTAGGTCATGTAATAGAGGCCGACCAGCATGATTGTCGGAAAAACTTACAGACCATTGCAATTACAATAGGCCACCAACAGACCCATGATAGTGTTTTTACAAGTGTTTGTAACTTGGGGTCTACACTATGGACCGGATTTAAAGTTTCCATTCAGACCGGACGTTGCTGCGTATTTATACATCCCGCACAGCAAAACGAACACCAACCTTTGACAAGGATTTCACTGCCAGTCAGCAGAAGACAAACACTGACAATATTTCTATTACCCAGTCACAAGGGTCTTCATACTGCTAGTGGCGTATCCATGGAAACCGGGAAAGTGACTAGGGAAAGCTCCTCACGTTGAATAGGCTGGCGGCAATCTTCCACATGAGTAACAATCCCTCAATTGAATATTTCCTATTGGAGTACTTTTCTAGAAAATGGCTTAAATTTACAAAACATGGAATAAATTTTGATTGTGGTTATAAGAACAGTTTATAGCCTAAACAATTGCCATTTTTCAAGGTTTTCATAGACAAATAACTTGTTGGGAATTCAGTTTACAAATTTTCATCTTTTAGAAAATTTTCTGTTTTTGCCATTTCAAGCATAACATGTGAATGAATTTTAAACACTTGATATGTATCACTTTACGAGCGATAATGCCGGTAACTATTCCCAATTATCACATGTAACACAAACTGATAAATAATTTGGTGTAACATCTAAAATCAATTATTGTATTGGGAAATATATGTGTTAGGCCGAACCATCTTTTAAAGATCATAGATTTGATTCAAACATCAGTTGAACTGAAATTGAAATACTTCAATATTTCTCTTCTCTTATATGTCCTTGAAATGTCAGTTTAAACATAATATTTCGGAGTTATTTGTTCACACAACTCAAGAATTTAATCAATATTGAATACATTTCGGAATAAAAAAAAACCTTTTACTTGGGTAACTGATCATGATATTTGTTCTATAAAGAAAAACTTGAATTGTTCATAGATTTGATTTTACAATTGTTTATTTTTGTAAATATATTTACCGTTATATTGATTGAACTTACCTGTGGGTACTTGTCTTGTTAATTGCCATGCTATATTTAAACGGGTATTTTAAATCAATAATCGTCATAGAATTTAACCTTTTTGTCTTGAGATATTTTGTTTTGCGTCGTACTATTACTATGATATTTAATTCGTAAACAAAGTGACAGTAAAAAAATATACTTCTAAATATAGAAAAAATAAATATTTTCAATACACTGAACATAAGTACACAGGTACAGAAATATATATGACAACCAAACGTAAACAAGTCAAAATTGAAGCTCAAAAGATAAGGTTTAAATTAAACGCAATTTGTCCTGTGTTGTTCAATACATGTATCTACAATAACTGTTACAAATTGATTAAACGATACAGTTGTATATTGTATATATAATGTATATAGTACGTACATTGTCACACCATTGTTTTTGTCGTATCTATCCAATAACATAAAATCCAGAATTATTACGCATCCGTTTCGAGTCCGTTTTCACAGGTAAAGAGAGAAAAATAAGGTAAACAAATATATATAACAGATGTAAAATGGAATCTTTTTTCGTAAAATAATATTTCGATGAACAATTAATAAAATGAAAAGATTATTGTGGTTAAGAAGATGACAAAATAAAAGTAATCTAAGGGCAGATTGTCAGTGATTGATAGCGGTTAAAAAATAAATTATTTGACTCAGACAAAAAATATATATCCGGAGGCGGATTTAGGGTGGAGGAAATGGTAGGGGAGAGGGACTGGAGCATGACTGGAACATCCCCCTCTTAGGCAGTCAATGGGCCCCAACTAACGAAAATTTCTGGATCCGCCACTGATAACTCCCGCTTGAAGTTAAATGGTTACTCCCCTAAGAGTTTGACTCTCCCACCGAATAATTTATGAGATACATGGATGCATTATATACTTGATTCCATTCTCATCCAATAAAATTTCTTATTATTGTCAAAGACCGAAAAATGAATTAATGATCAAATGACTAACCAACACTCTAAGACCACAAGTTGTTTGTTGCTCTGGCTGCTCAAATTGACTAATGGAATTAAATAAAAAAATTAATCGAGAACAGTCCAGTCCAGTCCAATCAATTGAACTAAATTCGATTTGGTAAAATTCAAATCAAATGTTCAAACTAGGCTGGTACTTCAAATCATCAGTTTTGCCAAGTGTATTGACACATTGTGAGAGGTTACTCAAAAAATACCTTCCCGTACCTTTCGATAACATACAGAATAAATATATGAAACAGAAACGAGAGGAAGTGCTCCTGATTTTTCAACGTTCTTAAAATCTTTGATTCTGTATAAAAATGTAAGCAGTTACTTTGTACATGAAAGATAATGAGTTATATAGATTAAACATAAAAAGCTGTTTCATAGGTAAGGTACTTTAATTATCTCATTCCGAAATATTCATTTTTACAGAAGGTAAGGTGGATGTAATATGTCGTCATTGTTATCAAGAAAATTGGCAATCTTACGGGCCTACTTCGATTCGTCCAACTCGGGTAAACCGAGTTTCTCGAGTTGCAATCGAAGTATCAGAGTTTTATAATTTAACAACCCTCGAGTTAACTCGATATCAACCCTGCCCCTGACCAGGTTTAATCGAGTCGAGTTAAACGGCAAGATGGCGACGAAAGAGACGAGAGTGCTTTTCGAAAATATTTTTGTACGATTTAAACGGATTTAAGCCATTTTATGTGACGAAATAGAAGTTTAAGTGTTCAATTACAATAGTCACATTAAAACACCACAATATACATGTATATATATATCTATTGTATTACATCAATGTCCATCAATTGTAAATATTCGCTAAAATATACACATGTGTACCTCCGTTATACTTTTCAGAAAGGGGCAAGGTGACGTTTGACTGTTCTTGTGTTCTGGGCGTTTTTTATACATTATTATCGGCTATTGTGAATATTTTTTTAGCTGTTAACTGTTATTGTCAAAATCAGTTCACTGTTCTGCTCTTATTAGGACCCTTTTTGCCCCCTTTCCGTAATATATCCTATATGCTCAGCCTACACACAGCCTTGTTTGGGGTGGTTATAAGCGGTCTAATCCTGGCATCACAGGTAAAAAAATCATCGAATCCCGAGATCCGAAATAAACGAAAACTTTGCCCGCTGAGGTAAAAAAAAAAAAAGGTCCGTGGGCAACAAAGTTGTCAATAATTTTATTAAGATTTGATTAGACTAAGAATCAATTATATACTGAATTGCCATCGTTTATTCATCATCACTCAAAATATGGTTTAGTATCGTGAATTCATTCATGTTGTTAAGGTTAACAATGGACATCGAGTAACTCTCCACCAGAGTTTTTGATTCGATTGATACGCGCTTGACGCATGCGCAATCAAACCTAAAAATTTAACTCGGGTAACCCGAGTTGGACAAAATCTACGTATTCCGAACATGTCCATAAGGTAGATGGTGTAAAAGGGTTGGGTTTTTTTCTGTGTCAGAATTGTTTTTTTATTAAGTTTTTCGACGCTACCAACAATTTTTTTTCTCTCAAGATTTAACAGTTTAAGGTAAGGGGTAAATCTGAGTTCAGAATATTTTTTTCATCAAATTGGGGATCCGAATATTTTTTGGGGAAACAACTGTAGCGCCCCCACCCCCTTTGAAGTTAAATGGTCGTTCCCTTATATATATATATAATGACACCTCTCAACTTAATCCATTTGATCTCTGATGTGTTCTGATTGATACTTTAGTCTAAGATACATAGTTTTTTATTAGTTGTTTTTGGCTTTGAACTAGCTGTCAAATAACTCTGAGTACTCACAGATCTATGCTTTGTATCTACATTGTTGTGATGGATGCATAAATATCCTGCTTTGTCCGGTCTGTGTTTTTTATTAGATGTATTTCTGCTTTGTATCGAACTAATGAATTAACTAAATATGAACGACGGGTGCCACATGTACATGTGGAGCAGCATCTGCCTACCCTTCCGGAGCACCTGAGATCACCCCTAGTTTTTGGTGGGGTTCGTGTTGCTTATTCTTCAGTTTTCTATGTTGTGTCATATGTACTATTGTTTGTCTGTTTGTCTTTTTCATTTTTAGCCATGTCGTTGTCAGTTTATTTTCGATTTATGCGTTTGACTGTCCCTCTGGAATTTTTCAACTGATTTAATTGTTTGTTATTATATTATACGGTTACACTACTATCCCAGGTATGAGGAGGGTTTGAACCTTCAAACATGATTAACCTACGCCACATTATTGATATACCTGTTCCAAGTCAGAAGCTTCTACTTCAGTGTTGTCGTTGGTTCATATTTGATAAACTTGAATCGTTTTGTTATAAATTAGGCCGTTAGTTTTCTATCTTGAAATGTTTAAAATTTGGATGTCGGGGCCTTTTATAGCTGACTATACGGTATGGGCTCTAAGACTAGTCATTTTTGAAAACCGTACGGTTGTCTATAATTGCTTACATCTACTTCATTTGAACTACGATGGCTAGTTGTATCATTTGCAATAAAACCTCATTTCCATGTTTTATATGTTTGTATGTAAAATTCATTCATTGCATATTACTGACTTATAAAATTCAAAATGGAAATGGGGAATGTGTCAAAGAGACAACAACCCGACCATAGAACAGACAACAGCAGAAGGTCACCAATAGTTTTTCAATGCAGCGAGAAATTCTCGCACCCGGGGGCGTCCTTCAGCTGGCCCTTAAAAAAATATATATACTAGTTCAGTGAAAATGAACGTCATACTTAACTCCAAATTATACACAAGAAAACTAAAATTAAAAATAATACAAGACCAACAAAGGCCAGAGGCTCCTGACTTGCGACGGGGTTAAACATATATTAATATAATCATGATGAATGTCTTACTCATACATGTACACCTATCACGTGTCATGCCTATATATGCCATATATCGTTATATTTTGTAAGCAAGAGAGCCAATAGCTTTTTACTAGTCTGCATCGCATATACCTGGTTTTTTTTATAATTATAATGAATTTTTACGCGATTGACAATAAGTTTTATTGTTGTCAGTTTTGTTCTTAACGTTCTAATGAAAGAGATTTACATACATTAAAGGATTAAACTTTGTAAAGTTTCCTATGAGTGAACCAAACGCTCTGGTGTGTGCATCGGACTTTAATTATTCATAACACATGCCCAAGTATTATCTTACCAATAATATATTATATGCACCATAGAAATTATGTCCATGAAACAATAATCATCGAACAAATATACAATCCTCATCTTGTTAGTTTTCCTGAGACATAAGTAAGACTACTGGATTCAGGAACACACACATATTTCTATTATATATTTCATCTAAACATCATCCCAAAAAGGGTAGATCTGTAAATATGCGTCAGTAAATATTTTGTTCTTCTCTCGCCGGGATTCGAACTCATGCTACTGAGATATACTGGCACCAAATCGCATTGCAGAGTGACCGATATATGAGGGGGGGGCAAGGGGTTAAGCTGTTATGCTGTTATGGGGCATTTTAATTCTTTGTTATCTGTTATTCTGAAAATATATTTGTTGTTAGCTGTTATTGTCCTATTCTTTGTTAGCTGTTATTGGACTTTTAGTTTTTTTGTTAACTGTTATTGTGATAATGTATTTGCTGTTAACTGTTATTGTGATAATGTATTTGCTGTTAACTGTTATTGTGATAATGTATTTGCTGTTAACTGTTATTGAAAATTGGAATGTTAGCATTTTTTTGACAGCCAAATTTTCGGTAGAAATTGAAGATCATTGGATATTAGGGTCTACCACTACTAATATGTTGGTCCCGTATTCGGAGAAGGATTCCATTAACATATACCCATCACAGAAGTGAGATCCAGGACAATTCCAGTATATCTTATGATTATCCTTTGTAATACATTCCATATTTTTTGAAACATTTATTTAGAATTATCTTATTTTTTTTGTATGTTTCCCGTACGAACATATTAAATTAGAACAATTCTTAATATGACAAAAAAGAAAACATATGGCCAGGAATATCTATCAAGGATCTCAATTAAGGACTAGGTCCTTACAACCAGTTTACCTTTTATATTATATGTTACATAGACTCAGCTCTTTTCAAAGCAGAACCAAACACATTGTACTATGAAAGTTCCCACCATGTACTGGGTTCCGAAGCTGCACATAACTCATTACAAACAAAGATTTATTTCCTCTTCAAGCCATTGTTCCCCTATTAAACTAGTATGTATTCTACTTACTAGTAGACTTGGTACAATAAAAAAACCTGATAAAAAATTGTTCAAATAAGGCCTTTGAAAATAGTGGAATAAATTACTTTTGGAGTGTCAAAATTGGTTTGAGGTACTTGATAAATTGCATGCTTATAATTGGTGCTTTTGATTTTTCTACCCTATATACAACTTTGCCTCATAGTCTTATTCAGAAAAATTCACACACCTCATTAAATGGGCATCTAAAAAAGTCAGCATGCGACTATATATATAATCAAACTCTCTTAGGTATTTTTTTAGTAGTAACAAACACAAAAACTATGACGATTGGACCTACTTTGATACCATAACTGCCCTTGAATATTTACTAGATATCATTTTTGTCTCTTTGACATATTCCTCATTTCCATTCTCAATTTTATTACACACTATTCAAATTACAAGCATGTGTGAGTTTCTATAACTGTACAAAAATAAATGCTGAAAAAAGTACATGTATTCTATAACAAATAAACAGCTACGCCATGAGCGCATGATACGCCCGTCACCTTTTTGATTGATTGATTGTTGGTTGCTAAACGTCCAGTGGCATTTATTTCATGCATATTCAGGAAGAGAACAAGTTCACAATAAATACTATAGGTAGGTCTTGAAATAATGGAGGCCATCTGGGATGATGGTCGGGGAAATTTGGACTACCACTGGAAAATGAGGGTATATTGGATAGGGACAGAAATTATGCCTTGCAACAGGCCACCTACGGACCCGTCAAAGAGTTGTTGCAAGGGTTTTTAACGTGCAAAGAGCGTGGCACTCTCCTTACACGAGACATCGGATTTAACGTCCCCAATCTGACCGGACGTGACTGCGAACTTGATACATCCCGCACAGCCAAACGGACGCCCCACTTCGGCAAGCGTTTTACTGCCGGTCGGAAGAAGACCAAGTGACCATATTTCTATACCACAGTCACCCTTGGGTGGTCGCCTTTTTAATATATTCGATAACTTCTCAATGTCATATCAGATATTTATAAAAATCAGTTAATATATATCATGTATATAAACAATACATCAAAGTTTCATGAGAACTGCTGAAAACATTTTTGAGTTATTGTCCGAAAACTGGAAAATACCATCTTTTTTAATGAATAAACCCCTCAATTGAATAACATAAAATCGGAAATTCATAAAAATCGAAAGGGCGCTTACAACAATAGAAATAAACAATCCAGCAAAGTTTCATGAGAACTGCTGAAAACGTTTTTCTGTTAATGTCCAAAAACTAAAAAAATCCCCCCTTTTTAATGAATAAAACCCCTCAACTCGGAAACGTAAAATCTAAAATTTATAAAAATTGAAAGGGACCTCATGTAAATAGATATAAACAATTCACCAAAATTCCTTGCAAATTTGTGAAAGGATTTTTGAGATATTATCAGAAAACTGAAGAGAAAAAAACCACCATTTTTATTGAATAAAACCCAATTACCAAGAAACTTAAAATCTAACATTTATAAAACACGATAGTGAGCTCACGTCAATAGATATAAACAATTTTCCAAAGTTTTATGTAAATTGGTTAAAGAGTGTTTGAGTTAATGTCCGACATGTTGACGACGGATGGACAAGAATATACCAAATACATATCTAGATACATAATTCTAAAAACCATGTTCATAGAAAATGGAATTCATTACAAAGGATTATACCCGTAATAGGAAATACTGGATTTGTCGAGGACCCGACTTATTTTTATATTTAATTTACTGTTATCTGTTTTTGTCCATTTTAATTCTTTGTTATCTGTTATAAGCCAAAATCAATTTGCTGTTTTGCTGTTATTGGGACCCCCCTTGCCCCCCCTCATATATGTACTGTTTCTAGATGGATTGAATAATTGGAAATTGCAACACCATAATGGTTGCAATGACAAAAATTCAAAAGAGTTCCGAGGAACCCAGTGTTTCGCCTACTCTTGCTGTTAATCGTAGGCTCAACAAAAATGACGAAAAAAATCAATAAAAATATTCTTCCTGATACTTTTATTTGATTGTAAGAAGCTTCTGTCTAAGTTTGGTAAAAATCCACGATAGTTTATGAATCTAATAAATGTTTTAAAAACTTCAGCTGCAGACTGTATGTAATGTTAACTGGAAGAAATACTAAGTCCATTTATAAGTACAATACAGATACACAGGTACAAAATTTTAACAAAATTTCCTTCTAAATACTAGCTTTTGATCATCAACAAGCTTCTGTCGAAGTTTGGTACAAATCCAAAACAGTATAAGAAAGTTACAAAATTTTAAAAACTTTAACCAGAGTGAATATGTTGATTCCTGGCCGAATAGCTAAAATATAAAACAGAAGATGTGGTATGATTGCCAATGAGACAACTGTTCGTCCACAAGAGACCAAAATAACACAGACATTAACAACTATAGGTCACCATACGACCTTCAACAATAAGCAAAGCCCATAGCGCATAGTCAGCTATAAAAGGCCCCGATATGACAATGTAAAACAATTCAAACGAGAAAACCAACGGCTTTTTTTATATAAAAAAATGAAGTCCATTTAAAATTAAAGTACGGAAAAAACGAATTATATTTTTTTTCACAAAATTTACTTCTGGATACTATCTTATGATCATAAACAAGCCTCTGTCAAAGTTTGCTACAAACCCAGGATAGTTTAAGAAAGTTATTAAAATTTCAAAAACGTTAACCACAGAGTGAATATTGGTGGACGCCGCCGACGACGACACCAACGACGTCGGAATGTAGGATCGCTATGGCTCGCTTTTTCGACTAAAGTCGAAGGCTCGACAAAAATGGTTAACTAGGCACTCTATCTAGTCGTTTGCGTAACTCGTAGAATGTGGTGAAAATTTCCAATTTTTCAATTATAGACGCAGTCATAGTCATCGCCATTATACATAACCTTCTTGCAGTGATGTTTCTATTCATGACTTTCTGTCGGTTTCTTTTTCCTACAAATGTCTCGATGCCATAAATTCGGGCAGTGCTAGTAAATTTAGTCCAGTATCTATGATGAACTTATTTACAACAACTGGGTCAATGCCACTGCTGGTGGAGTTTTAATTCCCCGATGGTATCACCAGCCCAGTAGTCAGCACTTCTGTGCCGACATGAATTATCATTGATATGGTAATATTTATTAATTCACTGTTTACAAAACTTTTGACTTTTTTTACTAAGGCTTTTCTACCTCAGGTATAGATTACCATAGCTGTATTTGGCAAAACGTTTAGGAGATTTGGTCCTCAAAGCTCTGCAACTTCGTACTTTATTTTTCCACTTGAAATTTTTGGTATTCGAGCGTCACTGATGAGTCTGATGTAGACGAAACGCATGTCTGGCGTAAATACTGATTGTAGTCCTGGTATCTATGATGAGTTTATATATAATTTATTATAATTCAGTTTACTCGAAAATGCCTTACTACTTTCAAGATAAGTCTACTGATAATCTCTTATATCCATAACAAACCAAATGTGACCAAAATTTTCGATAACAAAGATGTGTTGCCGGATCTTATAATTGACGATATACCTCCTGATTGTACCTGTGCTGATTTCCCATTCAAGTACAATCCGACCGTCAACGTCATTAATTGTGACTTGAACATTGTTATTAACATTTCCTGCAAATGTTTTATAAAAAAAACCCGAAACACTACACTATACAACAACCACATAATTTCAGAAAGACAGACAGAGATACTTATGTATACATGTAAATCTTATAAACTTTGTTCACATAATGCAAACACACATACCGAGATGTTTTCATTAGTTAACTTTACCTTCATAACACTAAATATTGCTACTGAAAAGGCGCAATTACTACACATTTATCTGTAGACTCATTTTTATTGAAAGAATACAGAAACAAGAGAATAATAAGTTAAATTAAAAAAAAATGTAAACAAAGAAATATATATCTTATAATTCATAAATAGAATAACCATTAATATGAGTATCATAGCTTAGTAAAAATTAATACAAAAATATCAGAGACTCCATATGCGTAACGCTACTCTTGTAATCTTTACATCTACATATATAGCACTGAATCATATCCCATAGAACTAGTCGCAATTTTCGCATTTTTAGCAAGTTGTTTTGTTCGGTATAATAAATCACTTAAATATCGGTTATGAGAGTTATAGCAAGTCTTTGTCCTTTCGATATTAGCTATTGCCATCGGCTTCGGTTCGATCAAGAGTCGATATCTTCGGCCAAAAAACTTGCTATTACCCTCATAACCAGTTAATAGCATAGGTGTATACTTATTTTTCTGCAGAAGTCTTTGGTGTTTTTCTTAGTCAAAACAATTTATTCAAAGTTTTTCGATGCCATTAACCAAAAGAATTCTTTTTCAAAATTGAACACTATAAAGTATGGAAAAGTATGGATTAAGAATGGTTATTTTTTCATCTGCATGCTTGGCGACAATATTTGTTTCATCAAATTGGGGATCAGAATATTTTTTAAGAACAAACGATAACCCTCCTTGCAGTTAAATGGTCGTTTCTAAACGCAAATGACAAAGGTTTCAAAGTAATGACAATATCCATTGCGTCGGAGAAGAAAAATATCAAAATAATCACATATCAAATTCGCTAAGTATATAATCACATTTCTTATCATGAAGTATTTCATTTGATTGTTTGTTTTGAAACTGCTCTGCTTAGCAAAATATATGTTTGTTCAATTCAGTGCTTACTATGTCCACATAGCAATATTGCAAATGAAAGAAATGAATCTCATTTATAAAATATAGATAAAAGGCGTTTTCGATACTAATCTTTCATACTATAAACGACATGTTCCCTGAAAAAATAAAAGTTTTGTATTTTGTTTGCATGAAGTTTCCACAGTCCTAACCTTTAGTAGTAATAAATGCCAAAAATGTATATAAAGCCACTTTTGCTTTTCTCTATATATCTGTCCACTGATACAACCAACCACTCTTTTATAAAACAAAGGACAAGAGGCCCATCACGGCGTAAACGCCGTCACAATCGTAAACATTAAATATCACATATATCAGTTTTCACTGTAAAACAAATATTTTCATATGAAGGCAAACAAACTAATGAAAACACTTTATGGCTCATTTCAAAAGATTTCAAACAAAGTTCAAAACGTATATCATATTATGCAAAGTATTACAACACTGGAAATGAACATTAACAATAAATGTAATAATATATATGTAGGATATTTGTTTGCTATCCTATTAGTAATTGTAAGAAATTTGTTAAATCATTACAAAAATTTAAAAAAAAATCATAATAAGAGTAAACACTATCAAACTAATAACACAGGCAATAACTTTATAATACAAAATATTGCATCATGGTTTCTTAAGTTTGCTTTATTCCATAAGCTCTAGATGGGGTTTTACAATATAGAGAAAAAGGACAACACATGCAGAATAATGAGTAACACAAATTAGAAACAGAGAAAAATACACCACTAAAGAATAGAGTATAATTGGGTGCCAATTATAATGAAAGTAATTGTTTGTAAAAATGGAGAAAGAACAGATTCTTAAAACAAAACAAAGGTAAAGAATAAAGATAAATGAAGCAAACTTCAATCGAGAAACTCGTATGAGAAGAAATCGGAAACATTATGTCTTGCAAATTTAAACAGTAGTTAAATGATGCTATAGCAATGATAAAACATAGAAAAAATATAGGGAACTGAAGCATTTGAAAAAACCCAACAGTTTTAATTATGCTACATGGTTGAGTATTTAAGTTTCATCAATGTATACAAACTACAAAAAACACATAATTTCATACATCTTCTTATATTAAACACTGTACTTTCTAAATTAATTAACTTAAGAGTATTTTACATTTACATTTCACATAAATTTAAAATTTCTTAAAGGAACAATTACCCTTGGCTGATGATTTTAACCCATATTTGTGTTTTGAGCAAATATTAATTAGATAGAGAGAAAATGAAATAATACATTTTTAATTTGAATTGTCTTTATGATTAAATATAAATTTAAATAAGTCTTTGGTATAATATTACCTATCAAAATCCTAAACATTTCATACATATAGCTGTATTCCTTTCCAATTATTTGCTCTAAGAGTTATACAATGTCAAGCTAATTGCATCCGATCCTATTTTGTTTTTGTCATCGCTGAGACAGTATTTAGTGCCTCTTTCACAGCAACTGTATCTGGATGATTGTCTCCTAGGAACATAACATGGATCTTGTACGACTCTGTAAACTGAAATCTTGCCTTCTCAAAATGGTTTGTTCCAAAATAGAAAGCTCCTAGATTGTACCTGAAACAAAAGCACTCTACATAAGCGCCTTCATTTATATTGATACGACTTTAGCTATTTCATATACCACATGTAGTATATTGATAGAAACATAAGGCAATGTGGTTTACTTACCAGTGAGACAACTAACTTCCAGAACAATAGAACATGGGTTGAATCAATGAAAGGACGCCATACGGGCTTGATCACGTCATGAGTCATAATCGACTAACATTTCACAAGTTTTTATCTAAAAGCACATCTGTTCAACTTCAACTCAGTTTAATTGTAAGGGTTCGTGTTTCTTCAATATTTTTTGACATATATAAAATAATATCATAATAATGTATGACATTTGTTATCCGTTCGTTTGATGTGTTTATATTTTGATTTTGCCATTTGATTACAGACCCTCCGTTTTGAATTTTCCTCGGAGTTCGGTATTTTTGTTTTTTGTTATTTAATTATTTACATCATGTTTTGTGTATTAAATAAACTGTCATCCGTAGGAGTGCAAGTTTAATCACCTAGTGTTGAGATTTAAGCAAAAAGGATGCAGCAGATACTAAAAGGGGATATTTAATAGGTCATTAGTCGATGATTATTTGAAAAACACAATGACTTAAAAAAACTAAAAAAAGACAAACGAATTAAAAATTAAAACACAACAGAAGAGTAGATAACTTAAGACAATGCAACATGCACCCCGAAAATTATAACAGCTAGGGTGATATCAGGTGCTCCTGACGAAAAGGCAAATTAATTTTTTACTATTGGCACGTAGTAACTACAAATCCGGCGATTACTGTAATTCGGTAGTCACAATAAAAAAAGAGAACAGGATTGTGGCTACAACAAGGATATCGGCTCACGTCTTTAAATAATCATCCTTTGCACAAATATTCCAAAATGGTCAACTAACTCGTGATGATGTTTGCAGTATTTCCCATATCATGACTTAAACTTTACCACTTCGAAACCTTGGTTCAATAGCTTCCTTATCCCAAGTGTACAGTAATAAATCTTAGCTTTTGTGTTATGGACCTAGATAGGTTATAGGTTTTGGTAATGATTAATAAAATTGTCACAATTTATTCATATTGATTTCTATAAAATATCAACGAAACAAATAATTACAAACCTTATGGATCCTGTTCCTAAATAATTATTGCCATATGTTTCTAATATAATGGACAGAGCTGCTTCATATA
This sequence comes from Mytilus edulis, assembly GCF_963676685.1. Classification (NCBI taxonomy): domain Eukaryota; kingdom Metazoa; phylum Mollusca; class Bivalvia; order Mytilida; family Mytilidae; genus Mytilus; species Mytilus edulis. The sequence goes on from NC_092348.1 coordinate 71,198,060, forward strand.
ATTGTCCTGCCATGACGTCATTCTTATCATCATATACCAGTCCGATCTCGTTTAATACAGCAGCCGTGCGTGGATGATTGGTACCAACTTCACTCCTCGTAACCTTCAAATCCTGCATGTAATAGGCAAGTGCCTCATCTACACGACCTTGTTTGTAAGACAACTGTCCAAGCTGAAAAGAAATAGCAACAGGAGGATTAGGCCGATGATCTCAATGAATTTTAACATCAATTGTTAAAGAATTATATAAAAAAAAAATGATGTTAGTACATATATAGCGGTTATCGTCGAACAAAAATATATAAACGCATATATGCAAAGCGAGAAATGTCATCTTTGAAGGATTGTAATGGATGATAAACTACTAAAACGCTAATAGAACGATTGTGAAAACCCTGTAAAGTGGCTTGCGGCGATTTCATTTTTTTAAAAGTATAAATGGAAATAAAACAATCCGAAATTGATCAGTTCTTATACTAATAATACAATTTGTTTTAAAAACTCAATATCATTGCAAGATACACAACGTAAATAAATCATCTGATTTAAAAATATATCTACCGGACTAAATGAGCTAACCAAGACTATCCAAAATAAAAACATATTTATATGAGTATTAAATAATTTCGCAATAAATTGTATCTTGCCTTTGTCAAAATAGCAGCTACAAAATGATGCTTCTTTCCAAGAACAAAGGTTGCTAGTTCCAAAGCTCTGGTCATTAATATCTTAGCTTCAAACATGTCTTCCTTGTTAATGTAAACGGTAGACAAGCCAAGGAGTCCTTCACACAACTAATAGATATTAAACACAAATAAAACAAAATTATATATCAACACCAAAGCATCTCATACTAACACTATAATTCAACTATTCTACATTTATGGTTTTATAATTTTTTTATATGGTACTGTTGCCAAAATGTATTTCAGCAATAAATAGTTATATGTTGATATCACATGTGTATGAAAGACATGTCTCATAAGAAACACAAAACCGGGTTCTTAGACTGTTTGTTTACCAACAGCGATTTTTGAAATAATGTATCAAACTAAATGTTATAATTTTAACACTTTTATGGATATCATTCTACAGGCTGCGCTTTGCACGCATGACATTATTATACGTGTTGTTTTCAACTTTTTAGAAATAAATCTGTATTGGCATTTATATAATTATACTTGCGACAGTATTATTATTAACATTGATGTTTTGCGTGTTGCCAACAATATGTATTTCGATTAATTCTGTCCCTTACATTAATGTCTTTCAGATGTATAAGCCATATGTCCCTCTTAGTTATACAAAGGAAATTGATCATACCTGCAGATTTTGACCCGGAGACCGAATTCTGTTTTGTCTATTTATTGCATCATTGTACACTAAAACAGCCTTGTCATATTCTCCTAGTTGACGATACACAGTTCCCAGATCATGTAATCCCTAAAACAACAAAAACATGTTTATTTCACAGCATCGCAAACTAAATAAGACATGTACATTCAAGATAAGACATTTGTGGATGGATCGGTATGCCAGATAAAAAAAAAAAGGAAACTCGTAGAATTAAAGAGCATCACAATAAACAGCCGGAGAACCATATTGTGCGACTGTCATGTAGGTGAGGGTTTTGGCTAATCGTTTGATGTGTTTAGGCATTGGATTTTGAAAATTGATTTCGGACTTTCAAAAGGTTTTGGATTTTTCCCAATAGTTTGGTATTTTGGTTATTTTACTTTTTACTGAATTATATAACTAATAAAAGTAAACAAAATATTACAATTGTAAACGTCGATACTCTACAACGCTGAATTTACCGTAATGACATCAGGATGTTTACAGCGATATTTCCAACTCTGACTGAAAGGGTCGTATACAATAGTTCCATATGATTCCCCGAAGTTCATTTCCAGTTGCTTTATTAGTGTCTTGTATACAGTCTTGGCTGCTTCCATTAATCCAAGTTTTAGGAAAAACTTTCCGAGATTTCTGAAAATATATAGACATAATAGATTTAAAATTGGAAATGGAAATGGGGAATGTGTCAAAGAGACAACAACCCGACCAAATAAAAAACAACAGCAGAAGGTCACCAACAGGTCTTCAATGTAGCGAGAAATTCCCGCACCCGGAGGCGTCCTTCAGCTGGCCACTACACAAATATATACTAGTCCAGTGATAATGAACGCCATACTAATTTCCAAATGTACACAATAAACTAAAATTAATATAATACAAGACTAACAAAGGCCAGAGGCTCCTGACTCGGGACAGGCGCAAAAATGCGGCGGGGTTAAACATGTTTGTGAGATCTCAACCCTCCCCCTATACCTCTAACCAATGTAGAAAAGTAAACGCATAACAATACGCACATTAAAATTCAGTTCAAGAGAAGTCCGAGTCTGATGTCAGAAGATGTAACCAAAGAAAATAAACAAAATGACAATAATACATAAATAACAACAGACTACTAGCAGTTAACTGACATGCCAGCTCCAGACTTCAATTAAACTGACTGAAAGATTATGATTTCATCATATGAACATCAGGCACAATCCTTCCCGTTAGGGGTTTAGTATCATACCATCATAACATATATGAGAAGAACATAACCCGTGTCATGCCAACAACTGTTTTTAGAATAAATGTGTTTAGTTCCGATGCAAAGACCTTATCAGTGACTCAATATTAACGCCAAAATATGCAATCTTTAATGACTTGACAACAGTATCGTAATTATATCCCTTCTTAATAAGTCTATTCAAAGGTTTTGTAAGTTTCTGAGGTTAATATAAATAAACAATTTATACAAAATTATGATAATTTTGTTTAATGCCCAATACAGTGGCAAATTGATGCGAATATCAATGTTGCTACCCTTCTGATAAAATTATAGGTGTCAAGCCAAAGTGGAAAATACAGGATAAGCAGTAACAAACCATTCTGATCAAATGATAAGTTGTTTCAACCTTTGTCTTGTTATCTGCCTAAAAACAGTAGTAGTACTTTAATGTATCTTGAACAAAATAATGTAGCATTTTAAATAGCATTAAACAAGTTATAAAATTGTTTCATTGTTTCGTAACGGTAAGGACTAGACAATGATTCTAGAATTTTGGTGTGCAAAGAAGGGTTTTTATCTTCAATGTTTCATAAATGTCAGTTTGTATTCGGATACATTCATATTGAACGGCGTAGGAAGGCAAATTAATTATGTAGGTACATACTCATCATATACCATATACTGGCTTATTTTGAATTTGATTGACTATCAAAATGGTGATTTTTGATAAATTACCTGTACAGTTTGCAGTAATAAGGAACATTTTCCATTATTACACTCTTTGGAACCTTTGCTAATGCAGACATGTATGCTTCTCCTGACAATGAAAATCCGCCAAGCTACAACAAAATATGATCGTTGTGATAAATACTGAGTGAATTATCATTGTTTGAATGAATCTGAAATATCCATCCATTAAACGTTTGTAGTTAACATGAAAGCCGACAATAGGTACAGTGTAACATAAAAAACATATGACCGGTGCGTCGACTGGACTAGGGTTTCAAGCTATGCATAACTCGACGTACAAATACTTGCTTTGTCAAATTTAAACAAATGGGGATTGGCCACAACATGAAAATATACAGACTACTGTTCTGGTTTTTGAAAAGTTCAGACTGCGGAAGCATGTCTGTTGTAGGTATAAACCCAGACAAATATTAATGCTGACCGTAAAACTTGTGATGTGTAGATATCAGTAAGTGTTTTGATTATAACCTGGACGCCAAAGTTTGTGCGTCTGTTTCTTGGTCTAAAAAATGAAGGCCGTATAATGTGAACACAAACACGTGTAACGTAAGATATTGAGATGCAAATTTCAAAAGAGTTGACAGAAGAATTTTATAACAGCAAATGTAAAGTTGACAAACAGAAAAATGTAGTTCTTACATTTGTCATAGGCTCAGTTGAAGTCGTCCAATTATATCAATATCACAAAAATGGCTAAGATACACGTAGTTAGTTTAGGTCTTTAGTTTAAGATTGATGGAGTACATGAGATTCAAACTTTAACTAAAATAAAGGCAATTAAATGACCTTACGTCCTTAATATGTCTCTTCCTTGATATAAGGTTTGCTGAACATCTGTTTTATATACGAACATAAAAGGTCGTCCGATAAGGTCACATTAGAAAACCAATCTTCTCAAAATATCAAGCACTCAAGCATTTCAAATCAAATCGTAAAAATTATGAAGCAAGTCAACAATATATATTGAATGCTGTTGAATTGTTTTAATGAAGTTCAATATTTACCGTCTTCCATGCTTTAACCAACTCAAAAATTCCATCTTCATTATCTGAAAGCCTATAGAATACATCTAGATCCGATACTGTAGTTTTCAGTCTCTCTAATTCATTGGCTCTGGTTAAAAGGAACGGTAGTTCTTCAACCTGATAGAAAATGTTAAAGATACAGTGTATTCTGCATTATGCATGAGGCCTCTCATGAGGGTGTCTAAGTAATCACATCATCACAAATGTAATGTTAAAATAATCACATAATCTTTAATAATTATTTATTAAGAAGATAACCAAATAATCAAAAATACAGTCCTAGATTATTAAATAATCAAATAATCATTAAATATTTGGTCTGGTAATCAAATAATCACACAATTAAAAAAAAAACCAAAAACACGAGGAGGCTCATTCGTGGTATACAATTCTTTTTGGTATATCCTAGGTACGAGTATTCGGCAAACTCATAAATGTATCATATTTGAAGTGGCTTGAATTTAGACACGCAAACCCACGCAATCAAATATCCAGGAATATCAAAATTTTCCACATTTCACCGAACTTAAAACACCGGAAAATAAATGATTACACAGTAGCTAGTGTATTGCGTATTTACAATTGTTGGAAAAATAAGAAGGAAATCAAAGAAAATTTCAAAAATATATACAAGTTCATAAACGGATTTGAAATCAGTTTGGAATATTAAGATTCTTCAAATGATTAAAAATAAACGTATTATATTACTTTCTAAAAAGCAGAAACAAAGTTCAGTATATAATAATAATTGTAACCACGACTAACTTAATGCACATTTTAATACAATCCCAAAATAAAAAGTAAAAAACAAAATTACTGAACTCCTAGGAAAATTAAAAAACGGAAAGTTCCTAATCTAATGCCAAACTCAAATGATAAAACGCATCAAACGAATGGACAACAATTGTCATATTCCTGACTTGGTACAGGCATTCTCAAATGTAGAAAATGGTGGATTGAACCTGGTTTTATAGCGTTTTTTAAAACATACATATATATGAATGATATTTATCCATAAGATACATACTGTCCTGTTACTTGTTTCTTTTGAAACAAAGAAATTAGCTAGACGTAGGTATCCATTCCTTTTAGCCTCGGCATCTGACAAGTATTTCTTTTCGACGGCTTGTCTAAGATGGTCATGAAAGAAATTCAGCAATCCATTCCGATTGACCAGATTTTCATAAAGTGATAGATAGAAAGGTGACCACACAGCACTTGTAACCTAAAACATATAAAATAAAAATCAATAACACAAAAGTACATATTGTCATATAAGGGCATTCACTCTATTGTATCAGGGATTAACTGACGATTTTGGAAATAAGATTTATTTGTAAATCTTGTCTTGTCGATCAGTTTTGCTTTTAACGTCTCTATTAATATATATTTTAGTTTTTAAGATGAAGAGCAAGAACGAAAAATTAGTAGAAACCGTCATCTCAAGGCAAAAACTCTAAGAAGAAGACGAGTGACAACTTCAGCTATGTTGACTTATTTGAAGATCTAGACTTCCATGGTATTGTTTGTATCCTTTACAGTTCCTATCATTCTTTTATTGTTTTCTAAATAAAAGCCAAAAACAAAACAAAATTGATGAAAATTGACAGAATGTTCATCTCAATATTACATACATGGTTGCTACTTTGTGATTGAAACTATCATTAACATCTTAACTTTTTCATCAGTTTTCAAGTTTAAAAGAAGAAAATCTTCGCCAGTGAGAACAAAAATCTTAAAATTTACTACAAAACAGAATGAAACAGTTTTTACAACACACAATTACCTCAATGGTGGATAAGCACAAACGCACAATTTCAGATAGCATCAAGTAATAACAAATCACTTAAAACAATTTAATCTAAACATTTGTTTTGGTATTTGTCAATGTATACCTACATCCAAGAGCTCAACTATTTCAGACTCAGACATTCCTTTATTTGCGCACCATAAAGCTGTAGTTGTATCACGCACAAGGTGCTTCCTGTAAAAATAAATAAAACATATGGTTATGATGTTTCTGTTTAGGTATAAACGTTAGTCTTTAAAATAAAATAAAAAAGAAATTTTATATACAAAAAAGTGGAAGATACCAAGGGGATATCAAAACAACTTAGTCGAAGAAAAACGTAAAACGCCATGGAAAAATATCCAAATGATAAACAGACGAAGAAGTTTACAATTCTCCCAATTATAGACCAAAGACTGAGCACCACGAGCCCTACATTCAAGAAAAATCACTCTATAGTTTATGCGCATATACAAGCACAACAGTTTTGAATCTTCAGCGGTTTATGACATTGCTGTGTCCGAGAGCTGAAAACGTTTATGAAAGTTAGCCCTTTGAGCCGATTGAGAGATAATTTGATAAGTTGTTTTGCCGCGAAAAAGTAAAATTGTTTTCATATCATAAACGTGATCATATCAAACTAAGTATGACATCACGTGACTTTGGCCGTATTATGTTATATTTCCCCATACAAAATGCATGGGTGCTTCAATACAATTCAATTTTCTAATAAATCTGACCCGTTTTTTTCAACTTTTGCAACTCTATTTTTTGTATTTGAATATTATTCAAAATTTATCAGAAATGCATTTTGAAGTGTCGATTGTGTTTTCAATCACCGCGTATAATTCATGACGAATCTGTGCTATTTTTGTTGTTGATATTTAAATACATTCGATTTCAAATTAATTGATAAATATTAAAGTGTGAAATGAACAAGAAGTGGGAACATATATTTTGACAGTTGAACAGCTCCCAGAAAATAAATAACACTGAATTATAATCATTTGAGACTTTATTCTTTTTCTCCCCTTTTCTGTATAAATCATTCCAATTTCGAAAAAATATGTTAAAACTTTTTGTAGAATTTTTTTCCCCGTCTTATGAGTGAAAATACATAATGTCCAAAAGCAGAGAGAGAAAAATAATATCCAACAATACGGATAAATGCTCTGTTCCTTTTACAGTAATGTACCTTGACAAACAGGTGAAGTTGGATCAATGTTATAATGTAAAATAACAACATATTGTTAGGTATTGTAGAGGAATTGTGTCAAACCAAAAGCACAAAGTGACATTAACATCTAGTATACACATGTGTTTCAAGAATGTTCATTTTGTTATATACACACGTTTTCTGTAATGTACCACTATAATTATTTTCTCTTACCTGTGTTTACAACTGAAGAAATAAATACCATAAAGAACATTATTAAATTTAATATTATGAGAAACTCTTCGATAAGTTCACTTTTGCTTCAAAACAATTAGATATGAATGTTACACGATAATTGTTTTGAACAAAATACTGTCAATTATATTGAAAATTTAAATTCTGTCTTGTCTTTCAGAAATACTCTGTCTGAATTATAAAATTATACGAAAACATGCTAAATTTAGGATATTCAACTCTCATGACAAGTTTTGAAGAATCATATTCCAAAAGTGTATTTGTATATTGCCTGACATATTTAGAAGAAAGGATGGCAAAATTGGTCTGCAGAGTATTCGAAAATACATAAACCGTTTTTCGATATAGCGTAAGGCCAAGAAAAACAATATAATTATCTGTTATCCAAAAACGTGATGGAAAAAAAGGGTAGATAGGTAGGCAATATAATTTTATTTTACAAAGATTGTTTAGCTGGTTAGTCCGACTTTAACAGTGCTTGTTCTAAAATGGCATACAAAACGTTAAGAGTAAGCACTAAAAATAAGGGTATGTAAGGTAAGCGGAAACACAGGTACTTTTTTTGCCAAAGCATATTTACAATTTTTTTTTCCTGTTTCATTTCAGTGTTCGATAGTTTCGTTGATGTGTTTCACTCGGTTTTAGTTTGTAATCTGGGTTTGTTTTCTCTTAATCGATTTATGACTTTTGAACAGCGGTATACTACAGTTGCCTTTATTTAACTAGAGCTTATGTTCAAACGAATTCAGCATACTATGATATAAATCGTAAGACATTTAACTGTCGTTATTGTCAATGTTTATATTTTTTGTTACTTTAATATCGCTGGTCATTTAATTATGTAAGCTTTTTCAAGAAGAATTTCTGTTCAAAACATAAACACTTAAGAAACTTAACACATGATATGTACATATTAATATAGTTTCACGGTAAAATTCATAAAATTATCATCAAAAAAGTTAAAACATGTTTATGCATTTAAAAGCATATATACTTGAGCAAAAAATAAAAATCTGAATAGAATGTTGTTTAAAAAAAGTATGGAAATAAATTAAAAAGAAAAAAATATATTTTAAGTTTTAAGTTATGTATTTTGCTCAAACATTTTTGAATATCAGAACATTTTATTATTTCAACAAGTTTGACATCATCATTTAACTTTGAGAAATTGTCAATATATTTTGAACATTCGAACAACAATTCAAACCTAATGTGATCATATAAAGAGCAATTTAAAAGATTTTTTTTCCAGTTTCTACACTATTTAAGGACAAAATTTACAAAGTCTATTTTCTAGTGCTGTATGCGGCCTGGTGTACCTGCCAGTCTCGATGGCTAACGGAAGCGAGCCGACGCGGAACAAGGCTAGGTTACGTCTCTACGAGCGTGGTATAATTTATAATCATATATCCCATTGAACTTGAAATAATGGATACTACGGGTTCTAGAACTGCTTCATACCTTGATCTTTTCGTAAATATTGACACAGATGGACGACTTCAGACGAATATATATGATAAACGGGACGATTTCAATTTCCCAATTATCAATTTCCCGTTTCTCATAAGAAACATACCCTCTGCCCCTTCGTATGGTGTTGACATTTCTCAATTGATACGTTATTCTCGTGCATGTTCACACTATACGGACTTCATATACAGGAGTGTGATCCTAACGCAGAAACTGCTCCAACAAAGTTATGAGGAGGACAGATTAAAAATGACACTCCGTAAATTTTACAGATACCATCACGAATTGGTTGATCCATACGATGTGTCTTTGTCCAAACTATTTAAGGACATTTTTAACACGTGTTAGATTGTGGTTTGTCATTACGTCGTCTGATATTTTAATGACCATACGTGACTTATTCCCGATTGTGACTGTTTGCTGAGTATGAATTCGCATTGCTATAAGACGTGTCACGGTACTTTTCTATCTCAAATTCATGTATTTGGTTTTGATGTTATATTTGTTATTATCATCGGATGTTGTATTATGTCTTAACGTTTGTAGTTATAAATCTTATTTTTTCTGTCATATTCGTGTGTTATGGTAACGATAATTAATCACCAAGTTATCTGTTATTCTCATCGAATTTTGTATTATGTCTTAACGCTTGTAGTTATAAATCTTATTTTTTTCTGTCATATTCGTGTGTTATGGTAACGGTAATTAATCACTTATTATAAAATATTCAATTATTTTACTACAAGTCCCGATTTCCAAATTCCATGAAAAAGATGGCGTTTTAAATAAAAACACGAGGTCGGTGACCCCATTTTTCATTTGCTCTTTTTTAAAGCTTTTACTTAGCGTGAAGGGAAAATAAAATATAAGGAAGATATTATTGGTAGATCTGAATAGAAGGATTTGTTTTTAAACAAGAGATGTACCCGGTCACTTCTGAATGGCAACAAGTTTCTGCTCTATATGCGACATCAATCCTGTCGTTCATGCAAGTACTTATCCGATGAAAATGCGGTTGCTTTTATACTTTAATTTAAACAAAATACCCCAACTTAATCTTACAAGGAAAAAAAATTAAATGAAAATTTTTATTTTTCAGACAATGATGATTTCATTTATTGCCATGGACAAGAGAACACCATCAATATATAGTTTGAAGCTTTACCTTGCATTATCTCCCTTTTCAAAGTCTTCCTCGAGTCTGTCCAAAATTTTGGCGAACAAGTCCTGTGGAGTATCTGCAGACAAATATTCTTGGATTTTCTCTGTGAGTGTTCGAAATGACCCATACATACGAACCTACAATATATTTTATGTAAGTGTGTGTTTTATTTTTTTATGGATTATTTTGATAAATGCTACAAGGCATCCAACAGATTAAGCTATGACAGACATGCCAAAAATAACGTCATTATCAATTACATCTTCTGCAAGTTTCCCATTCTTGTTTATAATAAGTATAATAATCATTATTGAAATGAAAACGTATGTTGTTAATCTCTTCTTGAAGCATTTATTTATATATGGGTAAATAATAGGACTGGTATAGAAAGTTTTCAAAATTTGTATTGATGAAATATAATCTAATTAGTGTTGCACGATTACCCAGTCAAACGTTGTACGGTAGAATAATGATAATTATTAAATAAAAAAAGATACATATTTAAAACTTTTGCAAATAATTCAGCAAAGGATGAGGTTCTGTCAGTTATCTGGTTTTACAAGTTTACCCATTTAAGGCAGCACCTATTTCAAATTTGAAATCACTTAGTACATACAGGATTCTAAACACCAATAACTGATAAATGTTAGACAAATGTTAGACTTAACTAAGTTGTGGATTCCCAAAATCATAACACATAAGAAACTCACCTCGTCTAGTAGCGATTTTAAATACAAAGGATTTGATGTCTGTTTAACCGAAACAATCATTTCCTTTTGTTGTTGGTTTAGAGTTTTACCATAAATTCCTTCCAGGTACTCAGTAAGAATCTGCATCTTTTGTGAGTCTTGTAGAGGTTGTACTTGCATACTTGGCCATCCAGCTTGATTGCAAGCTGTCATTGCCTGCATATGTAAAAGAATTATCAATGTTTATAACCGGAAGTGTATTTGTTTGTTTTTAATTATTGTAATTCAACAGAATCCACAATAAGTCATGCAATTTGTCATTATGAAAAACAAGATAATTAAGAGTATAAGAACTATCAATAACTATTCTTAACACAATTTCATGACAAAATATAAACGCTAGATATCCAATAAAGCAGCAATAATTATCACAAACAAATAAAAAACACACTTTCTTACTTTCTCATACATTATACTAAGCGGAAATGTGATGAGTTGATAAAAATTCCGATGTGTACATTTTGGCAGTAAATTTTATCGATAGATTGTATGTATTTTTACATGTCTAAATTTCCCCCCATTAATAGAACTAATTGCATAACAGTGTGGTCGACAGTAAAACGTTTGTAGGTTGTAACTTGTTTGTCAACGGCTATGATTTTATGCTCACCCAGTCTGTCAGAGGCCTTCCAGTGGGGATTGAAATATTCACTTGTTACACATTCCAATACATAAAATGAAACTTTCTTTTTACAAAGCTTGAAAGGAATTTGTTTTAAATATTTATCATAATCATCACATACAACCGTGTCATTTATAAGAATAATAATGTTCAGAGATGATATTATTTAATAATAATAAAAAAATAGGTTTATCCATTGTAAAAAAAACTATTAAGTTGATGGGGTTAATTCACAAAATATCTCATTGATTAAGAGCACAACTACGGTGTGATCATTTAAGAATGGCCTACTATTTATTCAATGCGTATACATGTGGGGTTTGTTTGTGAAGAGTTCTGGATAATTAAAAAATCATTTGATTTTTTTGTTTAATACCATAAAAAGATTCATTCTTTCACATATTTGTCACTTTGCCTTATCTTCAAGTCCAACACAATTTCTCACGTTTCTTACAAAACTTATATTCTTGTGATGTATTCTTTTGTTGAAAAAAAAATGTATAGATATAGATAGATATAGGAAGATGTGGTATGAGTGCCAATTAGACAACTCTTCTCCCAAGTAATAATTCATGAAAGTAAACCATTATAGGTCAAGGTACGACCTGCAACACGGAGCCTTGGCTCACACCGAACAGCAAGTTATAGAGGGCCCCAAAACTACTAGTATAAAACCATTCAAACGGGAAAACCAACGAGAAACGAAAAACACATATGAACTACATAAACAGACGACATCATGCATTGTTAATTTTAAAGCCAATTAAAAAAAGTAAAAAAAATAATCTGAAAGAACGTGCGATATCATATTAGGAAAATTGATGGTCAAACCATAACAAAAAATCAAGTAAAGAATTTTAAGTATTCAACCTTTATAGCTTGCTGTTCGGTGTGAGCCAAGACTCCGTGTTGAAGGCCATTTTTATTTATTTTCAAATTACAAAGGTTATTCCTGATTAGTATTTTTAATTATTTTATTTAGGCGTTTAGAACCTTTGGTGACCTCACAGTTTAAATTTCTATGATAAGTACGTCGTGAGCAGTGGGCATTACAGACGAACGTTCACCTAATTTTCCCCAGTCAATGAATGGCCATAGCTACACTGTTATGCATTTCATTCTAGTAAACTTGGTCATGTAGTAGTACTAATCACGATTAATGGCCTAATTCCCTTATAATCCGTCTGAACTTCATTGAACAGATACCAAATCACATCACTTACCAGTACCTTAATGATATTGCTATTTAAGATATTCAGGTTGGTTTAATTGTTCTGCGAAAATTCAACAAAACAAAACGTACTAAATAAAAGTAAAAAAGCAAAAAATATGAATTTTATTGTTTCAAATGAACAACTGCATTACAATTAACGGTAGATCTAACATATATGTTAAAGTGTTTAAATTACACCTTTATCATGAAATGCTGACTTACCCTTCCTGGAAGTGTTGAAATCAAAACAAAAACATTCGGTGGTATTTCTGGTGGTATCCAATCTAGATCATGCTCCGTTCCCTCTAACTCTAAATAAGATAATAACGACATCCTTTTACAATTTCAATAGGATGAAAAATTTGGGCATTTGTTTACTTTAATAACACTGATACACGTGTTATTTTGGATTTTTAACGAAAACAAAAATTCACGTGTTGTTGTGCTACGTATACCCTATCCGTTGTACAAACTATTAGAAAACATGCAGAAGGAGTAGAGAATTGACAGATTCAAAGATTTTTCACAAGTTATGTCTTATTACTTCCACACTGTTGATCAAATATGAAGCCATTGTGTAGTTAAAATTCATTCAACATATTCAAAATGAAAAGTATCGGCAAATCGAAAGTATTTATCTGAGAGACAAGGTCCCAAGCATGTTTGTAAATCAAATGAGGGTTTATGATGTAGTTTAATCTGAGCAAAGTAAAGCAAAAATATTGATTGGAAGAACGAAAGAACTTTATATTTATTTAGAATCGCGTATGGCTAAAGACATCCGTATAGACAAGAAATATGTCATATGAGTCTACAAACTGGTAAACGCAGATTATTGTCCTTATTTGATATTATTTTACCTCCTTCACCAGAGTCGAGCTGATTTAAAGCATCAAATACAATGACAACTTTTGTCAATGACCCCGCCATTCTAAGCCATTTGCCAATCTCATGAATAAGGATAGAATCAGATGACGGAATCTGCATGTCAAAGTTGAAGAAAACTTTTATTTCTCCAAAAAGCCTGCAAACACATATAATGAGAATTTAGTTCCAACAGTTACTACATTTAAAAAATATGAAATGTACCGGACCCGTTTGATTAAACATATTTTTTATGAATGAGATTTTCAAATGAATCTTTTTGAATAATATATCACACTTTTTATACAAATTCACAAGCATTAAAAATAAGGGAGATAATATGATTACCAAAACAAGTATATCATTCAAATTGATTACTATAAGAAAGAAATAAGTAGGTTACACTTAAAAAAAATAACCCGAACAGTTCAGTCCCTCTCCGTAATGGATTTCATCTACGTTCATAAGGTCTGAACCCTTCATACACTTAACAATCTTCCGGAATCTTCTATTTTAAGTTGTGCCCTGTGCGATAGAGAACCAATCATCAGTCAGCACAATTGTAGCGAAACATAAGGACTGACTTATTCGGGTTACATAACATATCAATTTTGGTCTGGTTTTGACATTTTAAGCATCTTTTACATCTGACAATTGACTGGAAAATTGTGCCAACATAAATGTATAGGTTAGTCAGAATACAATTGTTTGCATTATCACATTATGTTTCCTATAAATGTAAAAGCCATGTGAAAAAACAAGTTATGTTAAGAAGGTTTTGGTAAACGATGACAATCAGCTTGGGGGAAGGATGATTCTAGAAATAACTATCATTAAATGGAATAGACGGCAAAAAGTAGAAATAAATAGATGCGGAAAGCGAACTATGTCAATTTTTGCATCCGCTGTTCCTGGTTTGCAAATGCTTATCTGTAAATCAAAGTTCATGCCTAAAGTTGTTAGTTTATATAACATAAAGCAAACTGTAATGTCATTTAGTGACTATGATATGATTTTTTTCAATGTTTGCATTGGTCTTTTTTTTATTTTGAAATACTGTGTTACTGACGAATAACTGACCAAATAAATGTATTCTTTATGTTTCATAAATGTTTGCAAAAATTAACCATTTTCGTTCATTTATAAAATCAGAACATTATAATAAACTTTTGAATGCATAAATTCATGTGAACCTCAATCTAACACATGCTTAAGTTGTGTACTATGTAAACTAATCATACCATAATTAAATTTTGTATTTACGCCAGACGCGCGTTTCGTCTACATACGACTCATCAGTGACGCTCAACTCCCAAAAATTATAAAGGCGAAATGAAGTACGAAGTTAAAGAGCATATTCCACCAATATAACAGTTACTCTGGACCTTACCATAAGCAAGCTAAGATAGTTACACACTTACTTGTGCCCAAATGAATAAGTATTAAAACTTTCTATGTTATGACCTGCATACAATTATCTTTACCTTCTGATCAACTTTATGTAATTGGCACTGTCAGCTGAACTACCAATGAAATGGACAAACATGAATGTTGCCGGTTCTGCTTCTTCAACTTGCTTGACCCAGTTAGCAACCAGAGCTGATTTACCACAACCTAAAGATGAATTTATATAGTATAAATTTAAAAAGTATTCTTTAAAAATAATTTATTAGGTAAATGATTTAAAAATGAAATACAAACTGTAATAACAAAACATGTACTAGTATGTGAATGGCTGCTGTAATATCCACTTGACCAATTGGTTCCAAAATATACAGTTCGTCACCATAATGGGCATTGTTGATTAATAACTCGGGAAGGGTTTCGTAGTCCGTTTCACCTGTCACACCCGCCGTTTTTCTTTTTTAAAACACATGGATTGAGTTAAAATAAATTGTCAGTCATTACACAATAGTGGATGAACAATTGACTCTTATCAAACTTAGAAAATGTCAATATTCCTTACCGTTGAATACTTTGGGAAATTGTATTTTGAAAAAAATGTTTTAAATGCTAGAACCATCGCTAAACTAGAACGGAGCTCAATTTAGATACGTAACTTCTTACATTTTTATAGGACTTTATAGGAAATGCCTAACCAGCTGATCTCTTCAAATGATCACAAACAAAACTAAGAAAAGATAATGTTTCCTTGCAACTTACTTATCCATTGGGTCACAACCGGAACTAGTATGAAACTGTATCTGCGATCTGACTATACAAAGTTTCATGTAATTGATACAGGCATTTTACAATAAATAGTTGGAAAAGATCAAAATATATTACTGACATCTACATATGGAATCGTAAAAGGCGTATACATAAGGTGGACAATGTCTCAAATATGATATTAAAGTCCCTTCACTCTCCAAAAATGTATCCTTTAGATTTCAAAATCGACATGAAGCTTTAACGTTCACCAATTGGACCTTGCCATAACTTATGGTAAAATATATTTTATGACCACAGACAATAAGAAAAAAACTGACTTTTGATATAACATGTTATAAAATACTAAAAACAAGAGGACCAAGTGCGTGAATAATCTAATAAATTATGATACTTGTAGGCGAAATAACTAAAAGTTTAATAAGTCGAATGTCGATGAGTAGAATAAACTTGTTTAACTACTACAAATGCAGACTGATCGCCTATCAATTATCATCTTAAGGAGTTTCCTGTTGGCTGGTTGACATCTAATTAGTTACAAACTTTTAATAATTTAAATAATCGAAAGTTGAAATTGAACATTCAAATTGATTAGAAATAAACATATTGTATCTTGATATTCACCAGACTCTCCAAGCAGTACAAAAGGTTGAGTGAGATTTTGACTTCTATTGTTGTTTATTTCTGTAAAGTAATCTTGACTTCCAATATAAACTCTACATCTTGCAGATGAAAATGCTGCATGTGCCTCTCTCTGTTGCTCAAGTTTGGAAAGCTCTGTTCCTTTTGGAAAATCGTCATCAAGGCACCTTTCTAAATCCTAGAAGCGATATGTTTAATGAAATGAAATATTTCAAGAAAAACTGTACTAAAGTTGAAAATTGCCACTGCCCTTTTGATGGCGGCAAATGTTAAACTACAGTACTGGTATTCCTATTTTTAAGCACTACAAAAATAACATGAACAATACCGCTTGTAAAATTATACAGTTTTGGATATAGAAACATGAGCTACATGTCAATCAATGACGCCAAATAAATGATAACTGTCATTACGTATATTATTTCGTTATTTGAAAGATTCTAATTTGTATTAATTCTCATTGATACGGCGTTTACTCATGTCAAATGCAAACACTTTCTCATAAAAATAATGTTACCCAACGGTATTGCATGCAACTATGCCAATTCAAGGAACATGAGCAACCATCATTAGGTTTTAACATTTTGAGCATGTAGTGACGTATAGTGACCCATACCAACATGTATTCCTTAAACATAAGAAACAACTTTATAAAATAATACACACTAAGTAGAAAACGATTTACCTTCATATATGTTTTATGTATAAGTATTTGCAAAAGGCTTTTCTTAATAATCTACAAAACTTACCTTTTTAATATATTCAGACACTTCCAATGGTTTTTTGAATGTTCTCACATTTAAATCTTTGTGCTTAGTCACTTGGTCTTTCAACCAATCTTGATGTGTACGATGCCAATCCGATTCAGATATCAGTCGCTAAAATATTATATATAAACATTTAAAAAAAATTGATTGCTAAATAAGAACATTGAACATACATATGTTTTGATACTATAGTCTTAAAACAAAACATTCTGTATTTCGGATACTAGCAGCAAACTTTATCAATATGTATTATTCTTAATTAGGTTGACCGTACTTGTCTTTTACTACAATTCCCTTATCGAGTACGTACAGTATACAACATATAGTTATCAAAGGTAAAATTGAGAATGGAAAAAGGGAATGTGTCAAAGAGACAACAACCCGACCAAATAAAAAACAACAGCAGAGGGTCACCAACAGGTCTTCAATGTAGCGAGAAATTCCCGCACCAGAGTACAACTTAAATACTAAAACATAAAACAAAATTTGCTTTTTTCCTATAAATTAAGTGTAAATTTATAAATAAAAAAATACACATATTCTACACGAAAAATTTTCTTAGAATATTTAAAGCATTTGATTTATCAACTTCAAATATTGAAGCATTGCACTTGTTGTTATCAAGTATAATATAAAATTCACAAACGATGTTTACCTTATACTCGTCCTCTGAAAAATCCTCCTTTGAAGGAGGATCTCGAAGATAAAAGAAACATTTATTTTTCACCAGATCTGGGTCGTTCAAAACTCCATGGAACACCTCCAACTGCATAAATAGTTAGGTTAAGATTATTTCATATTTCAAAGATTGAATTACTTAATTGAATGTAAAGTGTGGTAAATAATATACTAGTAAACAGCACTATACATAGTATGTTAATGTGCTTTATTCGAAGAAAAGACCCTTTCATATGAAAGAAGGATTCTAGTAAATTACCCGAAAATTAAACAATTTCATAAATAACAGTTATTAAATCTAAGTATTTAAATTAAAAAATCATTCAATTAATTAGACATCACAGAGCAATAATTAAAACTAGATGTGTTAAAGCGACACGAATGGTCCCGTCTCAAAAATTTGAAAAATCTGCAATTTCAACAACACATGTGGACACAAACATGATGGTAGTCTCACATATAAAAAATCAGCTCAAATCTGGAGGCGTTTAGAAAAAAAGTCTGTATAACTGTGACTTTCAACAATTTTCAAAGTTGTAAACCCTTAATTTTGCAAAAATTAGCAGATTGGAACGAAAACTCATCACGAGTAACTCACATACCAAAAATTAGCCCAATATCTGAAGGCGTTTAGAAAACAACTCCGTATAATGGTTTGTTGCGGAATGACAGAATGACGGAATTACGGAATTACAGAATATCGAAATTATATGGTACCGACAACTTCGTTGCGGGGACATAAAAATGACCATCAGTAGAGTTAACATCTAAATTTATCACGTATTTGAAAGAGAAGGCAAGATAAGGTTATTTTTGGAACCTAAAATCGGAAATAAAAAATAGATCTATATATATATATGTAGTAAAAGTACCGGAACCAAAACAAATAGCAGGAAATTTAGTAGACATTAGCCTGTCGATTATCACCATTAATATTTGAGAATTTTGTTTGGACATATTAAACTAAAGAGCTTCAAACTTATCTATTTCCTTTAGTGCCACAAAGAAGGGAGCCAAACAAAGTGAAATATGTATGTCTACGCATGTGACATAATGAATAAGACAATTTACCGGATTTGTTATAAAAAAAGCAATACGATAGTTATCAAAAGTACCAGGATTATACGACAGGGGCCACATGTTGAGCAGTTCTGCCTACACTTCCACAGCACATGAGATCACCCCCAGTTTTTAGTGGGGTTCCTGTTGATCAGTCTTTAGTTTTCTATATTGTGTCTTGTGTACTATTATTTGTCTGTTGGTCTTTTTCTTTTTTAGCCATAGCGTTGTCAGGTTATCTTCGATCTATGAGTTTGACTGGCTCTGGAATCTTTCGCTCCTTTTTATGAAACTCGTGTCATTGATTAATTCATTATGAATGTAAAAACAAATGCTTATTTCTATATCTAGATCAGGATGAGGTTGTAATAACATGAACGGTACCAATATTTTTGCACTCAAGGCGAACATTGATAACACATGTTTCTTCAATGATTCCTATCAAAACAAAAGAGGACGAGCTATTATACGGAAAGGGTAAAAAAGGAATGTAGGAGCGAAAATATTTGTCAAGTCAATTTTGGTAATGCAAACTACAAATATTTTTCTGAACGTTTTCTTTCTTACCAATCATAGACTTATATCTCTATAAGCATTTTATAATGTTTTACTTTAAATAGTGTAAGCGGACTGTACATGCACTATAAACTAAATGTACTATTGCTTACTTGAGTAACGCTTGTATCATATCTAAATTTATCGATCCATTTCAGTTTTGGGTTGTTTTCAATTGCATAATCATATGACATATTCAGAACATCATCTGGTTTGTCTTCTGTTTGACACCATCCAAACCTGTCACCCATGAGACATATAAAGTATGGCCGACACCTATCGATCTAAAAAATAACAAAAATGTGTCCATATTACACGTATGCCCCAATCTCATTATCATTGTCAATGTTCAATGGACAGTGAAATCGAGGTCAAAACTCTAATTTGACAGTCGAAATATTATATAATAGGAAATATGTGTACTAAGTTTCTAGTCGATTGAACTTCAACTTCATCAAAAATTACCTTGACCAAAAACTTTAAGCTGAAGCGGGACAGAAGGACGAACGAACAGACGTACACAAAAAACAACGGACGTACGAACCGACCAGCAGACCATAAACATAATGCCCATTAATGGAGCATAATAAACGAGGCATAAACATAATGATTGGAGAATATAGACAAGTATACAAGCGTCTCAATAGAGTTTTGAGTTGCTTAGCTGAATTTATGTGCAATTTAACAATGTCTAATTTTCAATATTGCAGACTAGGCAATGACTAATGACACGCTTTTGTTTGATCTAGTACTGGTGGTAATTTTACCTTCTTACAATTTGTCTCTATCTACTATACAGTGTTTGTCATAAAAAACATACATTGTTAAAAATGCTCATTCAAGGGCAATAATTCATACAAAAAGTAGACCGACAACTATATCTGTGAATCTACACTTGTTGACCTTGGACATTTTTCAATGTATAAAAAGCAGAATAAAAGAAAAAAAAATAAGGGAAAGTAGGCAAACACATTTGGAAAATAGAATAATGGGGTGCTTTTTAAAGAATAAAGAAAAGTTAGCAAAATATATAACGAAAAGAATAAAGAAATTGAGTATAACTCGTATAGTTTCTTCTTCATAGGTTGCATTTCTGTAAATAAAGACAACGCAATTTCACATAGAAACTCCCTTTGCGGCAAAAGTTATGCCACATTTACCTTGAAGTTTCGTACAAAATTATACCCTAGAACGGAAAGTTGATATGCACTATTTTTTATTTAAAGGTCAAAACATAGATGTGCGGGATATTTTCAACATTGATATGTCCGAGTTGGTTGACCGTTATGGAATAACCGTTTCACAAATGATATCGGATATGTTCCTTATGTCGTAACTACAATCCCCTTACCTTTCATGAATGTGACCTACCGAATTAGACTATTTACCGGATTTGTTATCACATAAGCAACACGACGCATGTGGAGCAGGATCTGCTTACCCTTCCGGAGCACCTGTGAGACCACCCTTAGTTTTTTGGTGGGGTTCGTGTTGTTTATTCTTTAGTTTTCTATGTTGTGTCGTGTGTGATGTTGTTTGTGTGTCTTTTTCATTTTTAGCCATGGCGTTGTCAATTTGTTTTAGATTTATGAGTTTGACTGTCCCTTTGGTATCTTTCGTCCCTCTTCTAAGAGTTTAAAATCATATAGAAATTATGTACATTCACTTTTAATCTTCCTCAGAATACAATCACAAGTTGTGTCTCTATGAGATGAAACTTTAATGTATTCTCCTGTGTGAATAGATGTGACAGAAAAATGTACAGATACCTCTTGTAAACAGATTGATATAGTTTGTCCATGACTCGTTTGTTCTTTCGTAATTCCCCATCTAAGATCTACATATGTGAAGAAAACTCCCCGATCTGTACACATTCGGTTAATCTGAAACCAAATTTAAAAGATAGTTTTATTTTAATATTATATAGGCTTTTATATTCTGAATTTCTCCAAAAATTATAGAATGCATCACCTTTCATAAACTAAATGTGATAAGTCACCAAGGATACCATCATGACATTATGATAAAAGTCTATTCCTTAAAGGTGGGACGTGTAGTGAATGGTTGGTGCATTTTGTATACATAAAGTCTGAAAATACTAGCATATAAACTAAAACCAGTCATTAGTTTACATAAGATAGACATATGAGCTTGTAGTGGACTTTACCGATGCAGCAAAAATCGATCTCTTAATATAACTTTCAATAGCATATGGTTCTTAGTTAAGGCATTTACTCTTCAACTAGTTATCGTTATTGTTCTCGTACTCCAATGCACAATAACTGTGACAAATATATTATGACGTCGTACATGTATTTACAATTATTTTCTTTTTATGTTTGGAAAATACTGAAATGGCGATAAAATGCAATTAAAAATGGTATAAGTTGATAATTTGTAGCACTAATCTTCGTGAAATTATGTCATCCTTTTGTTTTTATATAAAAAATGATAATCGTTTTTTTTAGGGGGGGATTACATTTACAATACCTGATTCTACTTACCTCTCTGAATGCTTTTTTAATTATTTCTTCTCTTTCATCCTTAAAATCTCTAAATGTACTTGACACAAAAACTCTTATTTCTCTCTTTTTGCGCGTTTGTCTTTGTTTCTGCCATTGTTTTGATGGAACAAAATCATGATTAACTGTTATCTTTGTTTGGTTGTCAAAAGCCTTGTCTATAGGCATTTCTGCGGAAAAGGTAAAAGCTTAAGAATATTCTATGTTAAATTGCGACTTATTCGTCATCTGCATATTTTAAAACAATGTTTACGCTTTGTCACTATGAAAAAATGTAAATTTAAAAAATTTGAAAGTCTTGCAGTCTTAATACCAGCAGGTAGGATTTTAGCTACGCAGGAACAAGCTTTAAGTAATAAAATCTTGTTTATTCTTAGATAATAGTGAAGGCAAGCAAAAAAATCAAACCTCCATATAACAAACTTTAACTATTTAATAAAGATGACCCATTTAGAATATCAGGTCAATAAGTGTCAGGTGTCCCGTACAAGTTACGGTAGAATTTTACAGAGTACATACTTTCTTCCTCAGCAAAATTTTCCAACAAGTCCTGATTGTCTGTTAAAATAGTTGTTACAAGTTTGTCTATGATTGGTCGTTTAGCAGAATCGTCGTCCTAGAATAGAGACCAGCAGATAATTAATATGTCTAAACCGCTGTTGGTAGACTGGCAGTTTCCGATGGTATCAACAGTTCAGTATTCAGTACTTCAATATTATAATTTCATGTTGTACTGTCCCAGTTTTATGCGTTTTGTTCAGTGTTGTGAAATTTAACGACTCCGCGGATCCGTTGGTGTTTTTTCTTTTAATTTGCTGTACACTTATTCCTCTGGTATCTTTCGCTCCTCTTTTATTCAAACCTTACTTTACAGTACTGATTATAGCAGTTTACACGTCAAATTGCAATTTATAACATTATATCCTTTTGATAAAATGATAGTTATCTTGTTGACATTGTCACATGTCTCAACTTTTATATGTTTTTAAATACAGTTTAAAACATTCTATGATCGTAGACAGTAATTATCCGACTATTTCAACATATCAAATCAATTAGTTGTTTTATACTGATGCAAGTTATGTTCTTGGTTACCACTCATTTAACTTACTTATATTTTATTAGTTGTGGGTGTGAGTGTCCTGTCATGCAATTACTCGTTTTTTACAGTAATAAAAATGTACCTGGAGTATATCTGTATAGCTATCGTCTTTAGCTGGATTGCTCTCTCGTCTTACTCGAATTTGCGCTGCAGACATAAATGGACCATAATGACCGGCCCAAAATTTATCATCTTTTCCTATAGGATAATAAATCAGATGTATTATTGAAACAACGTTAACTTGTAAGTTTTGAAGAGTTACAACTGATCACTTCAATTAAGACAAGGAAAAAAGTTTGGCAGTTAAATTTTTTTTTAATGTTGGTAACTCAGCGATAACTTCATAAACAAATGTTGAACTACAATCCTATGAGTTGATAGTGCATAAGTTTGGTTTGAAATGCCAATTGGTTTCAGTAAATTTTCGAAAGTCTAAATATGACGACAGACACCAATAATGAAAGTTCTAAAATTGACACTAAAGGAGAAATAAGTTACAAATTAACAGTTCTTACCTTTGGATGTAAATGCCACAATCCTTACTCCAGGTCCATAATCAGAAAATAAAACAGAGGCTTCATTCCATGGAGCATTCGCAATATTAATAGAACCAATCTCTCCAGTTGTATACTCTTTCAATACCTATACCAGTACAACATGTACAATACAGTAACTTACACGTAGAATACAGTATAAACTTATAGTTCATTGAAAGGTTGTCGAAATATATTCCAAGGTATACTTAAATGTCCTACTCAGTTTGAAATTGTCCCCACAAGGTAATTTAACATACTTGAAAGTTTGAGAAATCATTTTTTTTTAATAAAAGATGTATATTTATAGTTTTCTGAGTAGCTTGTGAGATTAATAATCTGAATGGGTACATCAGAATTCAAACAAGAAGGTTCCTCTATTTTGCATATTAGAACATGAATGGAAACCAATTCATTATTGGAATTACATTTTTATTTACCCACATATTTTGGTTGGGTTTGTGCTGATCAGTCTTTTCTATGTATTTGTTTTATAACTAGTTCGTTATTTCGTTCTCCGGTTATAATTGACTGGAGTATTTTGAGTATCCACTTGGTATATTGCACCTCTTGTTTTAGTATCTCTCATATTCAGTCTTATCTATATAACCTAAATATGAAAGTTACCTTTCCATTTTCAGACATCAGTTGTGCCGTTAAGCAATAGAATCCGCCGCCACAATGCCCTTGTCTGTACATTTCAAATACCTAAATGCAAATTTATAAACTTACGTTAACGCTTCTATAATAACTGTTTGCATGTCGTTTTAAAGAACATAAAATTATTTTGTATTGGATAAAATGTAACGTAAATAAGGATGTCTATCTTACAAAAATGTTCTACCCCATTTATAAATTTCATTTGGTTCGTAGTCATTGATGTGTTCCTTGTTGATGCGTATTATAACATATACTACAAATAGCGTAATGATTATAAAGAAGGCAGCAAGCACACTTGTTAACAGCATTAAACAAAACGTTTAAGAACGATGAATTCTGTTTACACAAAGAATAATGTCTCCCTTTTGTTGTTTCATTTGTTTGATACCATAGACTGTAAACTATAATAACTCAATATTGGTCTTTTTCGGTATACTATATAGAGACGTCCTGACGTTTGAACCAATTGTAACTTTGATTATTACGTGACCTTTTAGACTGAATTATAATGAAGTTTAAATGGACGATGGAACCTGTGAGTTATGTTTAATCCGGCTCTAGATATTTTTTCAAGTATACTGTTTTATCCTTCTTTCAGAAAAAAAGCTGTATCTTGTCTTTTTTCTGAAAGATGACTAAAATTAAAATAAGGTATCATTTTCAAAGTCTGTTTTTTCTGACGTGTAAGGACGTTTATCTAATGCGTAGTGTTTTAGTATAGAGGCAATCCTTAGATCGTGTTTTACATGTGCTTCATACAGTACTAAAAAGTAAAATCACAACAATACTGAACTTAGAGGAAAGTCAATTCGGAAAGTCCATAATCACATGGCAAAATCAAATAACAAAACGCATCAAAAACGAATGGACAAGAATTGTCATATTCCTGACTTGGTACAGGCATTTTCAAATGTAGGAAATGGTGGATTAAACCTGGTTTTATAGCGCTAACCCTCTCACTTTGATGACAGTCTCATCAAATTCCGTTATATTTACATTGATGCGTTAACTAAACAGACAGAATAAATAAAAATATGTTTTATGTTTTAACCATATCATAAAAAATAGCATTCATCTTACCTGTATGTCTGGTGCTTTATCGAGATACTCTGCACTAAAAGTTTCCAATAGGTTTACTTCTTGGTACTTTGAACACCACATGTGTCCAGTGACAAAGCAGGCTTCAGTACCGAACCCTCCCCTATCTGAAACTTTCATATTACCTTGTGTGTTCCAGTGCTTCATGTCTCCACTCTGTACAAAAAAATTAAACAAATATAACAACGTGCTCGCTAATTAAAACAGCAAGAATAAATTTGTACATTAAATATGGGTAAGTTGTGCATCTATTGACTATTCAATTTGCGTATCAATAAATGTGAGGGAATCAAGGTTTTTTTAAACTTTATAATACGTATTTGTTTGTAATTCATTGTTATTTTAAAACCATTCATAAATTTCAATAAGGTCTAGCACTACATAGTTTTGGGTCTATTTTTGGTGACTTTAAGTGCACTTAAACAATTGCAAGTGGTCATATAGCCAATTTTTTGTTAGTTAAAACAGTTTTCTAGTGGTTTGAAATTACTTTCAATCATCCACACCTTTTACTTATTAAATAGTTTACAGTTTGGAAACGAAACGCTTTTTCTCAAAACTATTGCTGATGTTAAGAGAAAGCCACATAATGTTAAATGAGAAGAAAGCCTTCAAAATAAATTGAAATCCTACCTCATAAAGACTCCCATATTTCCTTATAATGAACAATTTTATTGCACCTATATTATCTAAAAAGTTCTCATGAAAGAACATCATAGACTTACAAGTCATACAGGAAATATCCAAAGAGGGATAATAATATTACAACCTACCCAACATTTCAAGCCATCGCTTTGTCAATTATAGTACTAACACATTTCGTGATAGCAACGTCAAAATAGCAAACATAGCTACATATGTATTTATAAGACAAACCTCGCCACTCGCATTCTGCAGAAGATTCGGTGACCAGCCAACCACAGTCATTTCTTTTCTTGTTGTTACTGTATCAATAGGTAAAACTTGGTCTGCAAGCTTTTGTTTCTCTACTTTTTCTTCTTTTATTGATGTCTCAGATATAACTTCATCTTTGTAAGTTTTGTCAAGTAGTGCTAATGCACCTACACGATCTATAAAACACATTGTGTACCTTCGAATTATTAAAATGTGAGATAAAATGTCAAAATAAAGTAGATTATGCGAATTGTTGGACATAAATGTTTTAAGAAAAAAAGGTATGCAACTAAGTATTCTAGTTTGTTTTCAATTTGTTTTTAAATACGATGCTCTTACCCATATGTTTATATACATCATTACTCTTGCTGTAAACTTCTAAGTTGTTGTTTTCTATTTCTACATCGATATCAACGCAGTAACACGTTGGTCCTTTTAAATCACCTGGCTTTTGTGAGGTCAAGATTTTCTGTAAATTGACAAATAAAATTAAAAAAAAGATTGGTTCATTATTACAAATTACATCATCTATGTCGTTTTAAATGTTTTATTAGATATATTTGCTAAGTTGTCTGTTTAGTTTAGAAAGTTCCAATTCCATCTCGAAAATGTATCCACATATGGATGGCCTATTCTTTTTCGCAATCTTTTGGAAATATAGATCGTGTCGTCACGGTGGTTAAATATTTGTCAACCCTGAATTTTCATATGTTTGTGTTTTTGCATTACTGATGCAGGTTAATCCCCAAAACAGCATCAGGCGCATGAAATGTAATAAGTAATAATTAAAACTGAAAAATAAAGATAAAACTATTCTGAATAGCAAAATTGATATTTCCAAATATTTTTAATTTTTAATACAAAAACGTTCATTATTAAATATCAAATGTTTTTCAAAAACATGAAAGGAACTTACCTTTTGAAGAGTTTCACCAACTGATTTACCATTTAGCTGTAACTCTTTAGGAATAGTTGCCAAGTGTAAACGTAGTTTAAACTTACCATTCGGCAAGTCTTTTATCTGACAACAAAGTACACAATAATGTTTAGAAAACATGTAAAACATTAAACAGACAACACTTGATTCTGGCAAATTAAAAAGTAAATATCACATATGTTTATGCCACAGCATTATACATACCAATCGAGTATAAAATTGCAAGTTGATGGAAATGGTTAGTTTTAAGTTTACAAAATGATTGTCTTGCTTAGGTTTATGAAATATGTATATATTATTCCCATGTATATGATATTTTTAGAAAACAACAGTAACAAAACATCGCACATTAAAAACACGATTGAAGAACATGAATCCAAAAACCGGAAGTAAACTGATGCCTTTCTGAAGGGTATGCAGTTCCTGTTTCAACTATTGCACCCGTCGGGTTTCTCATACAGGTATAAATTTTAAAAAAGGCGAAATTAACTAAAGGGACAACTCATAAGTCGAAATTGAACTGACAACGCCATGGCTAAAAACGAAAAAGACAAACGGACACGGATGACACAAAGGACAACATATAAAACTAAGACTTAGCAACACGGAGACCACCAACACCTGGGTGGATCTCAGGTGCTCCGAATGGTTCACAAATTCTGCTCAACATGCGGAACCCGTTGTGTTGTTTATAACTCTGGTTATTTGTCACATTTTGTATTTTCACGATTTAAGAAACGAGAACGGGTTGATATTAGGACAAACTGAACATATATGTTGTCATCTGAGATATCGATACATATGGTACAAGACGGTCTGCTAAGTTATTGTGTAATCTGAATAATATACTTCAAAAACAGGTGGACTACAATATCCTTCATTCGGATACAATGCTATGGATATTCACCAGCATCCAAAGGTAAGTGCAAAATTTGAGTTATAACATAAAAAATGATACGTGGAAAAAAGATGTTTTAATTTCATTCTTAACTAAAGTGTTGATAAATGGACTTTTCTAGCCTCTAGACGTTAACTACATTAATACACTACCTATTTCCCGATGCATGAATTAAATAGCGTTTCTTGATAAGAATTCAACTGAGTATGATAGTACACATAACAAAAGTGCTTATTCATAGGTATTCATTAGAGTTAAACAGACACAAGTTAAACGGTAACAATGTCACAGCACCAGATGTGCATTTCGACAATTCATGTATCTTCAATGTTGCTGGAGGCCAACATATTTTAAAATATGAAACATGATACAAAATCAAAAAGTGAAAGTTTGGATGGATTAATGGTAAATGATGGAAGTAATGTTTATCGTTCAGTGACAACTATTACGTGCAAAGTCAGGATAACATAATAATTCAAAATAACGCGCTAGTTGACACGGTTAAGCAAAAAAATATCATGTCAACTCATCCGTACACATTTTGTTTTTTCATCGAGCTAACAAATATTTGCTCTGGCTTTTCAACGTCGTATTTCTAATGGGGAAGCAGCAGTTGTCAAGTCTTTTACTTCGCTTGGTCTTCGGTCGAATCCACGACCTCATGCACACGACAACAAATACGTTATCACAAGACAACAGAGGTGACAAGAAAGGATAATTTAAGAAAAACACACTCAACGTCATTCATTGTAGTTCAATATATTTCTCACTAAAATAATAACTTCTTGTTAGTTGTTAGTGGAGATACACATATGTACACAGGACAAATCCATACCTGATAATGAAATCGTTGATCATGTTCATCTTGAGTAAACGTTGTCCTGGTATTCACATACAGAAAGCCGTCATGAGACTTTAACATTGAAGCTGGTAGTTTTGCTTGGTTTTTAACTCCTCCCCTTGCTTTACTTCTAATACCTGTAATAGTTCATACTAATGCGAATCTTGTCTTAATTTTTAAAATCAAAATATGTTTTATGACACAAAATTCATGTCTGCGTCGTTTCCAACAACTTTTTAAAAACAATGTGCTCTTTATATATAAAAAATTAAAATCTTATATGCAGCAGTTGCCTCCATCAATTTCTCTACAAACAAGGAGTTTGTAACCTTACAAAAACCGTGTTGTGTTTGAAACCGTACCTTAAATACCCCAAAAATTTAATTAACAAAAAATACTAAACTGTGAGGAAACTTTAAACTTTAAAACAGAAAGCCAAATGTCAAAATCAAAAGTTCAAATACATCAAATAAATGGAAAAGAACTGACATAATCCTGAATTGGTACATGCATTCCTTATGTAGAAAATGGTCTCTATAGTTACAGCTAAACCACTCACTTGTATGACAGGTGTGTATAATTCCATAATATTGACAACAATATTTGAGCAAACAAAAATTGACATAATAGGCAAACAAACAAAACCTGCGGTACAGCGGTCAATATTGTGGTATTACCTTTTCCTCTATTAAAACAACAACTGTCACACTGTCAAGAAAGATAAAACAAAATGAGATGAGGACACTCAATAGAAAAAGCACACAAGCAAAAATACAAAATATGACCAAAGCACAATTAAAAACACAATGGCGGGATGTATCAATGTGTAAAATTAAAAACTTCATATACGTTATTAGTTTATGTTTCATGAAGCATGTATTGAATTAGAAACTTCTAATATTTTCAATAAGACAAAATATGCACATTGACATAAACGTAGTTTTCTGTTTGAAGGAGGGAAAACATTACTTAAAACATTCCATGCGTCCGAACCGCTTTTCTGGATTTATCTTCATTAGTATATATGTGATAGTTAAGGATGTATAAAACCAAAACACTTGAAGATCTATATGACCAAAAGTCATAACAGTTTTTAAAATTCTTCTTTATTTTAACGTTTTTTACGAAATAATATTAGAAATAGTTTTACCTAACCTCCTTATCCATTGATAAATGAATTAAGGGAGTTCGCTTTTCAATTTCAAAATAATTAGCTTTTCAAAACGCTAGTTTATATTGATAAAGGAATCAAAAGAGCAAAAAAATATATATAGGTCAATGTGCTTGTTTTCGAGATATTAGCCATTGAAATGTTGGCGGGAAAATATTCTCTCTGGACTTTTCATAGCTTTATCCTTGACAAGTTTAAGTTCTCAAAAACTATTAAAAAATAATTAAAATTAAAGACTTTTACAGATGGTTTTTCATTATGCATGTAAAAGATTTATAAAAAGAAAAATGGGCGTCAATGGGCAAATGTTTTTAAGGCATTCAAATGGATAAAACCAGAGGATTCCGAAAATCTGACAAAAATCCTAAAACATGACAAGCGAACTTCCTTAAATACAATGAGTACACACACAGAAATAATAATTTTATGCGTGACATTACTTTTTGAAATCAGAATTATACTGACCTTTAAGAAAGTCGCAACTGAAGTTAGCAAATTGTTTGTGCTCGCTAGAGTATACAATGTCATTTAGATCTTGGTATGCGGGTCCTCCACAATTAAGGGCGTATATAACTCCTGGCTTCTGTCTGGTTAAAGAACATGGTGATCCAAACAATTCCATGTATACGTCTTCACCAGCTAAAAAGATGACGAACATTGTGTCTTTACTATAGGTACACCGTATAAAATATGTTAATCATATGCATATATTGCGTTCACGCAAATTTAAAAGGAACACGTGTAATAGGGGATAAAATTGAGAATGAAAATGGGGAATGTGTCAAAGAGACAACAACCCAACCATAGAGAAGACAACAGCAGAAGGTCACCAACTGGTCTTCAATGCAGCGAGAAATTCCCGCACCCGGAGGCGTCCTTCAGCTGGCTCCTAAACAAATATATATACTATTTCAGTGTATAACAAATACGCGTATACGATTATACACTTTATTTAAATAATACTGCATATATAGATTTGTCTCTCACCAGGATAAATTTTTTTCTTATTTCATGGATCTTACATGTATCTCTCGATTGTGTCCTTTTTTCTGTTCTGATTTCAATTTGCAGGGAGATACATGTATATACAATTACAGTTGTGCTAACAAGTCGTATACTGCTGTTACGAATTTGTAGTTTACGAATATTATAATATTTCTACAGTTATATATTTTCTGATATCTCTATGAGTTTCCCATTTAATCTTATTATCGTTGAAAACTGTATCTAAAATCATCCCTTTATCCTTGGTTGCTATCAGATGCTTTACCTGTACAGTTGTTGCTAGGGTGCTCTCTTCGAGGTCCGCGTTCTAAGTATAAATAGTGGGTAGTATTCAGTGTAAGTTGTCATTCTAATCGGAGACGTTGATAGAAGAAGACTAAAAAGGTAGGACCGTTAATATTTAAAGACGAGTAGCAGGATTATTCAAACAAAGTGGAGTGTTTGAAACCTGTTGAGAAGATATAAATAGTTTCGGTTCCGTAGAAGTTGTATAAACAGGGTTAGTGCTAAGGTTTTGCGTTCCACATCTCTCACTATTGCAGTGAGTGTTTGCTGTTAAACCATACCTTAGTGCTACCCTGTTCCAACAGTTTTATAAATATATTTTAGTAAAGTTTCATACGTCGAAAGTTTACAACAGTTTGAATAGTTTCCATACATTCGTTTTATTCAGGTTTCAGCCCGTTTGATACATTACAGTTCAGCCCCATTTTCATACATTCAGGTTCAGCCGGTTTGATACATTAAGGTTTAGTCCCGTTTTAAACATTTAGGTTTCAAACTAGTTCCAAACATTTAGGTTTCAGACCAGTTCCAAACATTAAGTTTCAAACTAGTTCCAAACATTTATGTTTCAAGCAATAGTTAATTCCACCCCGTCTGACCCGTTTCAAACATTTAGGTTTCAAAGCAGTTCCAAACATTTAGGTTTCAGACCCGTTCCATACATTTAGGTTTCAGACCAGTTTCATTCATTTATGTTTCAAACCAGTTCCGTACATTTAGGTTTCCGACTATAGTTGCAAACAGTTGGGTTAAACAGTATCGGACTGAAAGGGTTTCAAACAGTTTTAATTCAACAGGTTCGGGTTAGGTTGATAGGTGTTGAAATTCGTTTTATTTGGTATTTGTTTCATATTTGTTAGTGGTAGAATAAACTTTTTATTGACTTTAGAACTTTTGAATTGCTTTTCAACTCCCAGGAAACTGGTATGAACCCGAGATAAAAATATCTAAACGTCCCCGCCCGGTTACACGTTACAAATGGTGGCTTAGCGGTAGGATTTGTCTAGCATTTCTCAAGCGTATTTTGTACATATAAATTGTATTTTATCGTGAATTCAAATAGGAAAGATAGTGTTTTATATGATCCTGACATAAGTTTAACTGAGGAACAGTTAAGTCAGGAAATAGATATTTTAACTGCCGAATTAGACAAATATTGGCATGTTAAAGACAGATCCATTTCCCATGTTGATACACCCCGAACAGTGTTTAGACATAGTGATTCGGGGATAGGTTCAGTCAGGCGTTCCGAACAATTATCAAAACAAACAAACTCTCCGATTTATGAAAAAAATGTATTAACTAAGTAGTAGTGTAAATGGAGGCGGTTTAGGAGCCCGACCTAGATCTTCAGTCAGGTTTGAAACATCAACACCTGCTGCGGAAAAACAAACTTCGAAACATTTTACTGAACAATTACAATTCCAAACTAATGACAAATTTGTCACAAAAAGAGCAAGTAAAACTGGTTTAACTCGTGATACCGAGTCTTGTGAAGATAAACAATCCTATCCTTCGGATGGATACAAAAATAAAAACATAGTTAAGACTGCTACCTATGATGGGAAAGGTCCTTGGCTTGACTTTAGGTCACATTTTGATGCATGTTCCCAAATTAATAATTGGACAGACAAAGAGAAAGGTCTGTATTTGGCCGTTTCTCTCAGGGGTCAGGCTCAAGGTGTTTTGGGAAACTTAACCCAGGAGTCTAGACAAGATTTCAAAGAATTGATTAAGGCATTAGAAAAGCATTTCTCTCCGTCTAACAAAACGGAGCTGTACAGAACCCAGCTCAGAGAGACACACCAGAGAGCTGTAGAGACCTTGCCTGAGTTAGGTCAAGACATAAGAAGGTTAACTAACCTTGCGTATGCAACTGCACCAAACGAAGTGCGGGAGACTTTGGCGAAAGAACAATTCATAGACTCGTTAATAGATTCGGATATGAGGCTCCTAATAAAGCAGGCAAGACCTACTGACTTAAATGACGCTATCAGACATGCAGTTGAGCTTGAGGCTTTTAACAAAGCTGAAAGCAAAAGGATTGAAGGTCAGGGATTTTTACGAACTGCGTCTGAAAATAGACACAGTGCTGACAACATGACAAGTCAGCTTTTGAAAACCATGTCAGAGACATTAATAGAGTTGCAAAAAGAAATGAGAGACTTGAAACAAAACAATAAAGGTAGGAAGCAGGGTGGTACCCCGCAGCCCTGTTCATTTAGGTGTTATGCTTGTGACGAGTTAGGCCACAGAGCATTTAACTGTCCTGCTTATCCAAACTTTCAATATAATTATTAGAACCCTAGATATCAGAACAAACCTAAAACAAGGTATACTAACCAAAACTATGAAAATTCAGATTCGACACCGGAAAAAGTGGGGGTTCATAAACTATTTCATGATGCAGGTATGTTTCTGAAAGCAAAAGTAAACGGAATTATCACAGATTTGTTGATAGATACTGGAGCTACAGTTACAGTTATCTCCACTAAAATGTTTAAGAAAATGTCAAATATGCCTAGTTTAATTCCAACTGAAAGGGATATACTTACAGCTAGTGGACATTCGTTAATTGCATGTGTCAGGCAAAACTGAACTTGAAATTGAAACTGACACGTTCAAATATATAAACGCTGCCATAGTTGCTGACATTAATGTAGATTGTATACTAGGGTTACAGAGATGCAACTAATCGTCGGACCTAAGGGGCAGAATTTATGCAGGTCCGGCAAAACTCGTAGCTGTGCAGGACCTGATGGCCGGCAATATTTAAGTCCGCTTGGGTCCGCCAAAACTGAAATCCCCGTCGGCCCCGGCAGAGTATTTTGTTTATAAAATTGCGATCATCTTTAGTAAAAGTAAATGTCCTGTTCCCCCGCATTTTCTAACTCCAGGAACCAGTATTTCCGCCCAGTAATAGTCTTTCGTACCTTGTCCATCTCGCCCCGAACAATTCTCCGTATTTCCGTCATGTTTTTTGTTTTAGAAATTCGCTCTCTAGGAAGGAGGTCTATTAAGCATAGTTGATAAGTTCAGGAAATATGTCATGGCCGATAAAATTTGTAAGTGGGTCAATAAACTACAATTGTTATGAATCACATGTTATTTTAAAATAATAATAATATCAACAAAATCAAAATTAACGTTTGTTCAATAGCATAATTTCATTTGATTTTTGAGTGAAAATATGGGTCTGGCAGAAATTTGATGAGTCTGGCAAAACTTGGTACTCTGTAGGCCCCATTGTCTGACAGGAAAAAAAACTGTTTGCATCTCTGGGGTTAGACTTCTTGAGAACACAAAAAGCTAACATAAATATATACCAGGGGACTTTAACTATAAAGGGACACGAAGTTAGATTCTATGTCCAAGGTCACATAGGCTGTGATAGGGTTGCTGTATCAGAAACTATTAACATACCCGCTAGAACTGAGATTTTTGTAAATGGAGCTATATCCGATGAAGTCCCGGACTCATTTAAAGTAGGGCTTGTTGAACCTATAGATGACTATAAGAGAACTAATAAAGCAGTAGTAGGTAGGGCTCTTGTTGCAAAAAGTAAAAATCATTTACTTCTCTGTTCAGAAGGAAAGGCTGAGACCAGATGTGTAGACTGTGGAACAGTTTTTAAGAAGCAGGAGTATCTAAAAAGGCACACGAAAAACATTCATGGAGTAGAGACTATTGAAAGGAGTAAAAGAGTTGTTGAAAAGATGATTTTGATCAGTCTGATTCTGAAAACCTGATACTAGTAGAAGATATTTCGGATGACATTAGCAGTGTAGACTTAGATAATCCGGATGATGCACATACCGATGGGCAGGATTCTAAACTGAAAACATGCTCTAGTGAACAAGGCACAGACGGATCAGTCAATGATAAAGATGAAGAGAAGGAAGCGGATTTTCATTATATGGTATATTCTGAAGAAGTTTGTAACAAAACAACAGGCCACACAAACCAACGTAACAAAAGAAAGGAAAATGGTTAGAATCATAACAAAGTATGCTTTGAACGGTCAACAGATAGAAAAGGTTGAGGAGCACGAGACAGTTTCGATGCCGTTATAAAGATTTTGTTTTGCCTGTTTATTGATGCAGAAAGCATTATATGTATTATAAAACTTTGTTTTTGATTTCTGTTGTTATATAAGTATATGTCCGTCCGTCGGATGGGGACGTTAAATCCGAGGTCCCGTGTTCAGGGAGAACCACGCTCTGTGCACGTTAAAGAACCTTTGCAACAACTCTTTTGAGGGGTCCGTAAGTGGCCTGTTGTGAGGCAAAATTGTTTTAACCCGGTTTTTGGCAACATAACTTTTCAACTGGTATTCAAAATAGAATATTTGAAACGGTTTTATCTGGTCAAAATTTAATTTAAGTTCAGTATTCAGTTGCTTGTACAAATGTGAATAAAAGTATGATACTAGTATTTGGAAAATAGGAACTTAGCTATCAAAACAGAAAGAACATGCTAGTCGAAAGAGGCTGACAGGAACCCCAGAACTGTGAGTAGGCTAAGGTACCCCTAGGTCTGACACTTGTCGACAGATTGTTGTAGGAAAGCCATTAGTTGGTTATCATGGTATAACCCTCGGTGTACAAACAGTGGCTGGGAGAGATATTCTGCGGAGTGAGTGGATACATTGAGGTTAAAAGAATGACCTTGGTATGGTGTCAGCTAGTGTTGACGAGAATGGTTTTGATTGTGTTTCGATTTAGTAAGTAGAAAATTTGTTTACTCATGCGAGGACGCATGATATCGGAGGCGTGTGTAGTGTTACGAATTTGCAGTTTACGAATATTATAATATTTCTACAGTTATATATTTTCTGATATCTCTTTAATCTTATTATCGTTGAAAACTGTATCTAAAATCATCCCTTTATCCTTGGTTGCTATCAGATGCTTTACCTGTACAGTTGTTGCTAGGGTGATTTCTTCGAGGTCCGCGTTCCAAGTATAAATAGTGGGTAGTATTCAGTGTAAGTTGTCATTCTAATCGGGGACGTTGATAGAAGAAGACTCAAAAGGTAGGACCGTTAATATTTAAAGACGAGTAGCAGGATTATTCAAACAAAGTGGAGTGTTTGAAACCTGTTGAGAAGATATAAATAGTTTCGGTTCCGTAGAAGTTGTATAAACAAGGTTAGTGCTAAGGTTTTGCGTTCCACATCTCTCACTATTGCAGTGAGTGTTTGCTGTTAAACCATACCTTAGTGCTACCCTGTTCCAACAGTTTTATAAATATATTTTAGTAAAGTTTCATACGTCGAAAGTTTACAACAGTTTGAATAGTTTCCATACATTCGTTTTATTCAGGTTTCAGCCCGTTTGATACATTTCAGTTCAGCCCCATTTTTATACATTCAGGTTCAGCCGGTTTGATACAGTAAGGTTTAGTCCCGTTTTAAACATTTAGGTTTCAAACTAGTTCCAAACATTTAGGTTTCAAACTAGTTC
This sequence comes from Mytilus edulis, assembly GCF_963676685.1. NCBI lineage: Eukaryota > Metazoa > Mollusca > Bivalvia > Mytilida > Mytilidae > Mytilus > Mytilus edulis. The sequence goes on from NC_092348.1 coordinate 71,234,959, forward strand.
CAAACATTTAGGTTTCAGGCAATAGTTCCAAACCGGCTGACCCGTTTCAAACATTTAGGTTTCAAACCAGTTCCAAACATTTAGGTTTCAGACCCGTTCCATACATTTATGTTTCAGACCAGTTTCATCCATTTATGTTTCAAACCAGTTCCGTACATTTAGGTTCAGACTATAGTTGAAAACAGTTGGGTTAAACAGTATCGGACTGAAAGGGTTTTAAACAGTTTTAATTCAACAGGTTCGGGTTAGGTTGATAGGTGTTGAAATTCGTTTCATTTGGTATTTGTTTCATATTTGTTAGTGGTAGTATAAACTTTTTATTGACTTTAGAACTTTTGAATTGCTTTTCAACTCCCAGGAAACTGGTACGAACCCGAGATAAAAATATCTAAACGTCCCCGCCCGGTTACACGTTACACAGCTAACTTACATTCAATTATAAAAAAATATATAAGTGCAATCAAATTGTTACATTATTTAATACATGTGCATTTGGAATAAAATTTGATATATGACTGCATTATTGACAGTACTTACATTTTACATGTTTTCTTACTGCAAACACTCTAATCATGTGATATCCAACCACCTTTTCTTCTTTTTTCCATTGGTATAAAAATGTAAACTGATCGCCTTTCTTTTCTAATTCTTCTACGGGAATGGTTCGAACAATTTTGTGATTCATCATAATGCATAATTCCGATGCTTTGTTGATGTTTCCATTAATATTGTCAAAGGTTGCTTGCACTTTTCCTAATGTTTTAGTCTGCTCCCCTGTGGCTAAACAACTATCTTGTTTAATTGACCGTAACAGATCTGCCGTTTGAGCCTTGATGTTGGTTAGTACACCATACTTGCAAGGACCTGTAGGTCCAGTAACTAGCAGTTGTCCAGCAACTATTTCAAATGTCCATAAATCAGACTTTTTATAAGAAGGTCCATGGCAACCAGAGATCTCTTTGGTAGATATGATATTTCCGTCGTTGACAGATAAGTGGTATATCGAAGATGCTGTCGAATCCTCAGTCCCGTTACTATTGGAACATAGAATTATCAATGTAGCATGCCCTGTTAGGTTTTCCATCAATATGCCTCCATCAGTTCCTTCAGTACATTGAATCTGACTTACATACGTATAACCCGGATGTGATATTAAATTGTTTCTGTTATGAAATACTGCAAATTTACATCCTTTTGGTCCAGACACGGTCAGCTGTCCATCGTCCTTCACCCCGAACTTAAATGTGTCTTCTCCTGATAAGACTTTTGCCTGGAAGTTGTTACCACTCGTACCTAATCGTATTAGGTATAATGCACTTGTGCTTTTTTCTTCATTCTTTCCACTACACAAAACAAGTGACAATCCACATCCACGTGGGTTTTTTCCTCCATTTACGTTTACCGGAAGTGCAATTTGATCTTCACCCTCTACCATTTCCACAAAACTGCCATTTCTAAGATTTCCATAACGAGAATCATTTGTTAACAGCATAATATCGTTTGCTCCGAATTGGCAATCTGCAATAAACATTCCGTCTTCATCAACCATTTGTCTGTTATTAGCTCCAAAATGACCAGCATGCATTTTAGCAATAGATTTGGCTTCTACATGATTACAGTCAAAACCAGATCGTATAAGTCTTAGTTCTACATTTGATTGCTCTGCTTCACCACTAAATGCGCATGACACAAAACATAGAGCTGTGCAACCTCCGTGGTATGCATTGACATTAAAGTCAAGTTTGCCGTAGCAATTAACAGGCCATGAGGAACTGCAATGACCATAAATCGTCTTGATAAATTCTGTAAGAGATAACAATCTTAATTTCAATTCTTTCGTAAATAGACCACATAACGCATCAAAGACAGTAAATCATCAGAAACTGGATGCTAACCCTCATTTTCACTTTTCTTAATATCAAAAACCCCAAAAGAATATTACATGTTCGTATATATTTTTATTTCAAAGTAACTCGGGGAAACTTCTCACAAAAATAAATATAAATCATTAAGAACAAAAAATAAAGAAACTTGTTTTTAAAACATAACAAAAAATGTCTGCAAACAAATTTCCTCAAAATTACTCCACCTTTTGTGTTTTTGCTCCATTTGTGGTTAATCGTAATTGAAATTAAAGTATACAGTCAATATATTTTTATGATTTATATAAACGGTATATAATTAATATGTCATCGGATTAATTTTCTGAATTTAGCAAGCCATTTTTCAATCATTTTACTTTTTGTGGGTGATTTACGTTTGTCCACATCTAATGTTCAATTGCTGAATATGGCATATGCATTTAATTCCACACCGATAATAGCTACATTTATGACATTCACGGAACAGCTTAACTATGCTAGATTTGAATCCCGGCGGACATTTATAGACACAGCGGCATCTTAAAGTATGTCTTTTATATGTCACTTTTCAATATCAAAGTTCAAAGAAAATGTCAACAATCAAAGTGTTTAAGTTAGATGTCATCCTCTCGATATTTGCATGCACTGTGAGGATTTTGTATTGTGTGGTAATAATTGTTTTTTGTCTTTGTTTGCATGCAATTTTTGGAGAAGATCCGTATTTGTGGTTGATAATTTCTGTTGAACCGTTCAGTACTTTTTGGAGATTGCTGTTAGCCTAATTTGTATCATGTAATCATTGATTAATCAATGGCTTTTGAATGATGCTTTTTGTCGATGAAAATCGTCACGTCGGTATAAAGCAGATGTGTGACTTGTTCAAATGTGAAGGATACTTAGGTAACAGAGGGATCAAACTTCAAATCTTTTATCTTCAAAGCGGAGGGAAGCAAAATTGAATAACCATACGTGACATGCATATGAAGGAAATATTTTTAATGATTGTATTACCCTTTCAATTTCGGAATCAAGGGGCAGCATTATAACGGCCTTATCGTTTCCTTTCCTATAGCTATATCATGTGCAGAGCTCCTTTAATTCAGAACATTCACATTGTAATATTTAGAATCTTTAATTTTTTAAGATTTGAATTAAAAAAATATCAAAGAAATATGAAGCACTTTAATAAAATCTTTTCTACTATATATATAAAAAAAAGATGTGGTATGATTGCCAATGAGACAACTGTCCACAAGAGAACTATAGTCCTAGTTACTAAGCTGAATCATCCATTGTGTTATTTGATATTGCTCTGTCTTTCTCGATGTTCCGAACATCAGATGACATCTTTTCGTTCGAGTCAATTAATGAAATGATCTGGTCTGTTTTACATACTTCTTATTTTAATAATCGTAGTCGGAATAATTCTATACCCATGCACTTGAACATGTTAACCAAAACAAAAGCTTTAAAATTTAAAAAAAAGTTTGACCGTTTCATCCTACGCACTAGGACTTTGTGGTAATTAGATATCTATGGTTAATATCAAATTTTAATTTGTTTGCGAATTTTCCCTTGAAGACGATTCCCGGTATTGTTCTTAGATAATATAAAAAAGAAGATGTGGTATGATTGCCAATGAGACAACTATCCACAAAAGAACAAAATGACAAAGACATTAACAACTATAGGTCACCGTACGGCCTTCGACAATGAGCATATTTTTTTTATATTTTAAGATAATAATTTGAAAAATTAACACAGAAAATATTAAACACTTGCACAACTTGATAACTCATTCGACTATAGTCCCAGATACTAACCTGGATCGTCAACTGTGTTCTTAGTATCATTGTTCTGTACATCAGGTGTAGTTTGTACCAATTTATCGTCGATACCATTCGTTTCCGACTTACTATCTTCTCCATTCGTATTACTTGAATTAGCTATGACTTCCTCGCTGTTCCGCACAACAGATATCTTCTTTTCATTTGAGGCAATTTGGGTTGATACTGTTTTCTTGTCCTCTGCACCATTAGACACTTGTTCGCCAGTCTTCTTTTCCGCAGAAACAATTGTCTTTGCAGACTCAGATCTGTATCCTTTTAGGATTGTAGGTGTAGCCTAGTATAATATTCATATAAAGAAAATATAAACATTTATCTTTAGCGTACAGTAATATCTTATACAAATGTTAATTTTTTAATATAATATTTCTGATGTACTGTATTACTGAACTCTGTTTTTTAAAGTATTATTTCTACTTGTTTACCATGATATGTTGTCTCTTAAAATTGAGAATGGAAACTGGGAATGTTTCAAAGAGACAACAACTCGACCCTAGAACAGACAATAGCAGAAGGTCACCAATTATAGGTCTTCAATGCAGCGAGAAACTCCCGCACCCGGAGGCGTCCTTCGACTGGTCCCTAAACAAATATCTATACTAGTACAGTGATAATGGATGCCATATTCAACTCCGAATTATACACAAGAACTTAGAATTGAAAATCATACAAGACTAACAAAGGCCAGAGGCTCCTGACTCGGAACAGGCGCAAAAATGTGGCGGGGTTTACATGTTTATTATAGATCCCACCACCCACCTGTAACTCTAGCCAATGTAGAAAAGTAAACACATAACAATACGCACAGTAAAATTCAGTTCAAGAGAAGTCCAAGTCCGATGTCAGAAAAGGTAACAAAAGAAAATAAATTATACTACATGTACTATGAAAATTTTAGTTGGTCTGTCGATAATTCTTCAAACGACTTATTCCTAAGCTCTTTTTATTAAGTAATGTAGCCAAATCAATCTCACTCAGCGTCGCTGTATGATGAAGTTACATTTTAATTCAAAGGCAAGGAAATGAAAACAAATACTTACCTTTTTACTAGAACCACTCCCCATGTTTCTGTCAGCAGTTTATCAAAAGGTTTTATGGTTCTGAAAAGAGATTTTAGATATTCACCAGAGCCTATACTATTTGAATTCATATTTTCCGCTTAAAACATAAATAATTTAAATATTCATCTGCAGTAAAAAATAAATTAAGAGGCTAGTGAAACTTAAATCACATAAACAAAACAACCCTTACATAACTGAAATGTTTGCAGCAGGTCTGCAGCAGAGTTGCTGCAGGTATGTTGCAAACAAAAAGCTTGCAGGAACTCTTTGAATAATGTATGCAGAAGTTTGCAGCTAGCTGTGATCCTCCTGCAAATATTGCAGCAAGCTTGCGGCAAGTTTGCAGAAACAATTATGTTTTCAGTAAGATCTCAGGAAAATCTAGAACATAAGAGATGTTCGCAGCTAGATTGCAGAAATCTTTGACAATTTTATATGTTTGCAAGAGCATTGCAAGAATTACATAAATTGGCTGAGCATGCCTATTGGTAACTTCCTGGAATATAAAGATTTGAAATTTGAAAATGTTGATGGTGTTTAAATCATGTTGTATAAGTGTTCCAGGAGCGTTTTAGATTAGAATATTCAAGTTAAATTTGCAAAGACATTATTTGTAAGTACAAATTCTTCGTAGAAATGTAAACATATGAAATTCGTCCTCTCCCCAAAATCTGCACGAAGGTTTGAAAAACATTTTCGAACGTGTAACAAAATTAAAATACAAATTAAATACTCTCAAGTATGTTTGGAGATTATTACTTATTATGTATTATTCAAGTTGAATTATGTGACACTTTTAATCAAATAGCTGTACATATGCATGAAATAAATTCTAAATAATTTCAAATCTAAAGGCATGCATGTAATTCATTAAAGCACGTACTTGAATAACAAAAAAACTTTTCATAAATGTTTAAAAGGTATGAACGCTTGCCATAATTTTGCCAAATTAATAATAAAGTATTTTAATTAGTGTATGTTTGTATGTAAACTGACTTTTTCCGAAATTGCTGTGTAATATAGATAATGAAATGTTTACACAATACGACATTGGTTAATTGTATAATGTAGATCCTGCAAGTTTGACGCAAACACGCAGGAGAAAATTAATTTGAATATAAATGTTTCCAGCAGGTCTGCAGCAAAAACGCAACAGGTGTTCTGCAAACACGTAGCAGGTCTGCTGCAAACAAGCAGATGAAAGATAAATTTGCATGAAAATGCTTGCTGCAGGTCTGCCGCAAACACTCATTTGCATATACATGTTTGCATCAGGTCTGCAGCAAACACTCATTTTTATAGTAAATTGTTTGCAGCAGACCTGCAGCGTATTTGCAGCAAACATGCCGGAAATACAGACTCTGTGTTCGATGCAAGTCTGCAAACCTGCAGCAACTATTTGCAGGAGACCATTTTTCTCAAGAAGGGAATATGCATATTGTAACACTTTTTAAAATCCGATTTATTTGTACTGGGTTGCGTTTGATATCGTAACAGCTACATAGGGCTACTAGCAGCTAGGCTAACTACACGTTCAGTAGTCAAAAATCTTATGTGGATATATCTGTAGCTGCTACGATATTGAACGCAACCCTCACTTGTGATCGTTGATATCATTGTTCATTAAATGTAACAATAACAGTTGCAATCTTTTAGAAATTTTAAAACTCTTGCACTCGTTAAATTCTGATATATGTTAAAAAAAAAAAGCAAACGGGTTGACTGTGTTACGAATATGTTCTAATCTACATTTTTATAGTCTGGCACCTAAACTTTTGTAAAAGTATGGCGTATAAAAATGTTGTCACGTGAGCCCGAATGAATCGCGTAAGGAGATTGCTATAATTACTCTCTGCACATCAACAAAGCCTTACAAACACTATCTGCGTGAATCGTTAGGTGGCATGCTACGATGCAATTCATCATAAGCAACATGACAATCTTTATAAATTTTGTAAAACAGAGGAGGAAGATAAGAAAGTAATATTCAAACTCATAAGAAAAAGACAAACAAAGATCGGAAAGCGACAAAAACATAGAAAACAGTCTTCAAAACACAACATAAAATAAATAACGACTGAGCATTAAAAACATCATAAAAAGCTGCTGCGTGATATAAGGTGCTCCAAAAAGGTAAACAAATCCTGCTTCACATGCTTTATGATATAGACATTAATGTTTGCTTCGCATCACGGTGCGGAGCTTTTAGTTTCAGTCGAAATACACGCCATCTTGAATAAATTACTTATCACGTCTAAATTCTGAATGGTTGCATTATAATGAGGATGAGATATAGCAACAGCTAATGGCTTAAATGAGATAATGAATTACAGACTTTTCTCGTCCAGGATAAGACATCAAATGCCGGAAAATTAACTATGTGTATTTCAGTTCCGATCAACTGTCATTAATTAGGTCTTTCCACTTTTCTGTGGAAAGACTTATTGTTTTTCTTCTGATTATTTTTTTTTCTTCCGACAAATTTTGTTCTTGCGATAAACATTTGTTTCTCAATATGTCGCTTAGATATTTGGTATATGATATCGAACAGTTATGCGCTTTTGAAATTTACCCTGCGTAACCGAATACTTTTCTTTGTAGGAGTTATCTCCCCAAACACTGTTTTCCTTGTGTCCACGACTCCTTCGCAACCGTAAAAGATTACGACAAATTTATTTTACAAAATTGCTCGTTATATCCTTCTCATGATTTGTCCTATTTCGACCAAAGCGATATGATCGCTCCATATGAGAGTTATTTCCCCTTATGCATTTGATATAAGTGATATGAATTTCTATCTTGTAAACCATAAGTGATAGAGACCTAGGATCTTTTGATTTGAGGTCCTTGGTCCAAAAAAATGAAAATTAGGTCAAGGTCAAAGGTCAAGGTCATATTCTAATTTTTGAATCTGGCTTATTTTCACTCATTTTCATTAACCTTATAAGATATCGACAAATTCTTTTGACTAAATTGTTAGTTGCGACATGTCGTAATTAATAATTTTAGTTGAAATGGTGCGTAGACAATGAATGGGAGTTTTCGCCCATATCATATCTAAAATTATATGTAAAGTGATATAACTTACTAACCATACATATTAGGTCCGAGACCACAATTGTCATCCCTTGATTTTCGTTGTTCACGAATATAGTCCCTAGTGTTAACAGTGGGCTACTTGCCAATAATTTTTATACCCCTTCCAAATTTATTTCTCCGAGTTTAATGCCTCAAATTGTAAGTAGGGGGGTGAAATTACACTGTAAAAAAATTTGGGTCCAGAATTTTACAGGAAAGTAGTGATTTGGTCTAGCTGAAAAAGGTTAAAAATTAGCACTTCGGAAGCTGTCAAAAGATTTCAAGACACCCTAAACACAAAATTGTCCATATTTTGAGTTAGAGGCGATGAAGTTTTCTATAATTTTGATATAATTTGTCCCAAAAGTAGTACAACACACTGTAAAAGTTTCATTGGGAAAGCGCAGGTGGGATTTTTTTAATTTTCATTTATGTTCTAAAAGAAATGCACTACGAATTAATTGTGTTCTCGGACCTAAGAGGTGAAGTCTGTAAATATAGAATCTGTACTTTGGCAACTTCCCTAAATGATTTGGTGGTGTCACTTTGTCAAATAGCATGAAACTAAAGGATTTAAACTTTTATTTTATAGAATTTCTGCAAAAATGACCAACTTTGGCATTTTATGGTCAAAATAGGCATTTCAAGGTTTTTTCAATATTGATGCATACATGGCATCCTGACTTTCTATCTGACAGGTTTTCATGTGTCAATACTTGTGTTTATATGCCTTTATCTAGTACTTTTACTTGTTTATGAACTCAGAATCTACAGAAAAGAAGGATATTTCAGATAATATGTACAAAATGTGTTGTATAAATGACCCTTGTCTAACGCCCTGTTTGGATGAAGTCAAAAGTGGGGTTCTTGGTACATAAAATTTGAAGTCTATAATAAAGACCTCACTAAATTTGTATCAAAAGCACTTTACAATGTCTAATGTACCTGTTCCATTTCACATAATATCTTTCTTTTCTTCTGTAGGATAGCAAGTGGTTTAAATATAAGCCTGTTGAGACTAAAATTGCATTCAAGTTTTTCATTAAAAAGGCAAAAATCTTTGTATCAGACCATACTGTCTGTAAGAAAAGTTAATTGCAAGAGCCTTTTTGTGCTCAGATTTGTTGTATCATGTCACATGAGTATAGAAATGATAAAAAGGGCACAATTTTTTATTTCTTATAGCCTCAATATGCATTTTTTAATGTAAATATGTGGCACGGCTTAAATTGACCCTTATTTTTTTCCAGTCTTGCTTGGCTTAAGACCCTTTTAAAGTAATATGATATGCTATTTGTAACTTTTCTTTCTATTTAAAGTACATTCAATACATATGTAAGGATTATTTATAACCAAAAAGCTTCACAAATTTAAAATTGCTGGAATATATTACATCTTCATGTAAGGCCCCCTTTCATTGAAAAACCTCAAATTTTAGGCCCAGGCTGATATAAATTTGACTTTTGAATAATTATGCTAAGTCTGATAAATCAAATGAGTACTCTATTGCTTTTAGTACATAATAAATGATATATTAGGGCATTTGAAAAGTATTTTTTTGCAACATTTTAATTTTCAAAGCCCAAAATGTTGATAGTTGAAATTTTTCAATTTTAACGTCAAAATTTAACACGCAAAGATGAGTATAGAATTTAACATAGTGTCTATAATATATATCCTATTGTTATGAAACTTTGCAAGCAGTGTTATAATTAAGTAAGCTTTGGTCATACCAAGTTTTTTTAAGATTTGTCAACTCTTTCTATCCTATTAGGTCCGAGACCACAATTGTCATCCCTTGATTTTCGTTGTTCACGAATATAGTCCCTAGTGTTAACAGTGGGCTACTTGCCAATAATTTTTATACCCCTTCCAAATTTATTTCTCCGAGTTTAATGCCTCAAATTGTAAGTAGGGGGGTGAAATTACACTGTAAAAAAATTTGGGTCCAGAATTTTACAGGAAAGTAGTGATTTGGTCTAGCTGAAAAAGGTTAAAAATTAGCACTTCGGAAGCTGTCAAAAGATTTCAAGACACCCTAAACACAAAATTGTCCATATTTTGAGTTAGAGGCGATGAAGTTTTCTATAATTTTGATATAATTTGTCCCAAAAGTAGTACAACACACTGTAAAAGTTTCATTGGGAAAGCGCAGGTGGGATTTTTTTAATTTTCATTTATGTTCTAAAAGAAATGCACTACGAATTAATTGTGTTCTCGGACCTAAGAGGTGAAGTCTGTAAATATAGAATCTGTACTTTGGCAACTTCCCTAAATGATTTGGTGGTGTCACTTTGTCAAATAGCATGAAACTAAAGGATTTAAACTTTTATTTTATAGAATTTCTGCAAAAATGACCAACTTTGGCATTTTATGGTCAAAATAGGCATTTCAAGGTTTTTTCAATATTGATGCATACATGGCATCCTGACTTTCTATCTGACAGGTTTTCATGTGTCAATACTTGTGTTTATATGCCTTTATCTAGTACTTTTACTTGTTTATGAACTCAGAATCTACAGAAAAGAAGGATATTTCAGATAATATGTACAAAATGTGTTGTATAAATGACCCTTGTCTAACGCCCTGTTTGGATGAAGTCAAAAGTGGGGTTCTTGGTACATAAAATTTGAAGTCTATAATAAAGACCTCACTAAATTTGTATCAAAAGCACTTTACAATGTCTAATGTACCTGTTCCATTTCACATAATATCTTTCTTTTCTTCTGTAGGATAGCAAGTGGTTTAAATATAAGCCTGTTGAGACTAAAATTGCATTCAAGTTTTTCATTAAAAAGGCAAAAATCTTTGTATCAGACCATACTGTCTGTAAGAAAAGTTAATTGCAAGAGCCTTTTTGTGCTCAGATTTGTTGTATCATGTCACATGAGTATAGAAATGATAAAAAGGGCACAATTTTTTATTTCTTATAGCCTCAATATGCATTTTTTAATGTAAATATGTGGCACGGCTTAAATTGACCCTTATTTTTTTCCAGTCTTGCTTGGCTTAAGACCCTTTTAAAGTAATATGATATGCTATTTGTAACTTTTCTTTCTATTTAAAGTACATTCAATACATATGTAAGGATTATTTATAACCAAAAAGCTTCACAAATTTAAAATTGCTGGAATATATTACATCTTCATGTAAGGCCCCCTTTCATTGAAAAACCTCAAATTTTAGGCCCAGGCTGATATAAATTTGACTTTTGAATAATTATGCTAAGTCTGATAAATCAAATGAGTACTCTATTGCTTTTAGTACATAATAAATGATATATTAGGGCATTTGAAAAGTATTTTTTTGCAACATTTTAATTTTCAAAGCCCAAAATGTTGATAGTTGAAATTTTTCAATTTTAACGTCAAAATTTAACACGCAAAGATGAGTATAGAATTTAACATAGTGTCTATAATATATATCCTATTGTTATGAAACTTTGCAAGCAGTGTTATAATTAAGTAAGCTTTGGTCATACCAAGTTTTTTTAAGATTTGTCAACTCTTTCTATCCTATTAGGTCCGAGACCACAATTGTCATCCCTTGATTTTCGTTGTTCACGAATATAGTCCCTAGTGTTAACAGTGGGCTACTTGCCAATAATTTTTATACCCCTTCCAAATTTATTTCTCCGAGTTTAATGCCTCAAATTGTAAGTAGGGGGGTGAAATTACACTGTAAAAAAATTTGGGTCCAGAATTTTACAGGAAAGTAGTGATTTGGTCTAGCTGAAAAAGGTTAAAAATTAGCACTTCGGAAGCTGTCAAAAGATTTCAAGACACCCTAAACACAAAATTGTCCATATTTTGAGTTAGAGGCGATGAAGTTTTCTATAATTTTGATATAATTTGTCCCAAAAGTAGTACAACACACTGTAAAAGTTTCATTGGGAAAGCGCAGGTGGGATTTTTTTAATTTTCATTTATGTTCTAAAAGAAATGCACTACGAATTAATTGTGTTCTCGGACCTAAGAGGTGAAGTCTGTAAATATAGAATCTGTACTTTGGCAACTTCCCTAAATGATTTGGTGGTGTCACTTTGTCAAATAGCATGAAACTAAAGGATTTAAACTTTTATTTTATAGAATTTCTGCAAAAATGACCAACTTTGGCATTTTATGGTCAAAATAGGCATTTCAAGGTTTTTTCAATATTGATGCATACATGGCATCCTGACTTTCTATCTGACAGGTTTTCATGTGTCAATACTTGTGTTTATATGCCTTTATCTAGTACTTTTACTTGTTTATGAACTCAGAATCTACAGAAAAGAAGGATATTTCAGATAATATGTACAAAATGTGTTGTATAAATGACCCTTGTCTAACGCCCTGTTTGGATGAAGTCAAAAGTGGGGTTCTTGGTACATAAAATTTGAAGTCTATAATAAAGACCTCACTAAATTTGTATCAAAAGCACTTTACAATGTCTAATGTACCTGTTCCATTTCACATAATATCTTTCTTTTCTTCTGTAGGATAGCAAGTGGTTTAAATATAAGCCTGTTGAGACTAAAATTGCATTCAAGTTTTTCATTAAAAAGGCAAAAATCTTTGTATCAGACCATACTGTCTGTAAGAAAAGTTAATTGCAAGAGCCTTTTTGTGCTCAGATTTGTTGTATCATGTCACATGAGTATAGAAATGATAAAAAGGGCACAATTTTTTATTTCTTATAGCCTCAATATGCATTTTTTAATGTAAATATGTGGCACGGCTTAAATTGACCCTTATTTTTTTCCAGTCTTGCTTGGCTTAAGACCCTTTTAAAGTAATATGATATGCTATTTGTAACTTTTCTTTCTATTTAAAGTACATTCAATACATATGTAAGGATTATTTATAACCAAAAAGCTTCACAAATTTAAAATTGCTGGAATATATTACATCTTCATGTAAGGCCCCCTTTCATTGAAAAACCTCAAATTTTAGGCCCAGGCTGATATAAATTTGACTTTTGAATAATTATGCTAAGTCTGATAAATCAAATGAGTACTCTATTGCTTTTAGTACATAATAAATGATATATTAGGGCATTTGAAAAGTATTTTTTTGCAACATTTTAATTTTCAAAGCCCAAAATGTTGATAGTTGAAATTTTTCAATTTTAACGTCAAAATTTAACACGCAAAGATGAGTATAGAATTTAACATAGTGTCTATAATATATATCCTATTGTTATGAAACTTTGCAAGCAGTGTTATAATTAAGTAAGCTTTGGTCATACCAAGTTTTTTTAAGATTTGTCAACTCTTTCTATCCTATTAGGTCCGAGACCACAATTGTCATCCCTTGATTTTCGTTGTTCACGAATATAGTCCCTAGTGTTAACAGTGGGCTACTTGCCAATAATTTTTATACCCCTTCCAAATTTATTTCTCCGAGTTTAATGCCTCAAATTGTAAGTAGGGGGGTGAAATTACACTGTAAAAAAATTTGGGTCCAGAATTTTACAGGAAAGTAGTGATTTGGTCTAGCTGAAAAAGGTTAAAAATTAGCACTTCGGAAGCTGTCAAAAGATTTCAAGACACCCTAAACACAAAATTGTCCATATTTTGAGTTAGAGGCGATGAAGTTTTCTATAATTTTGATATAATTTGTCCCAAAAGTAGTACAACACACTGTAAAAGTTTCATTGGGAAAGCGCAGGTGGGATTTTTTTAATTTTCATTTATGTTCTAAAAGAAATGCACTACGAATTAATTGTGTTCTCGGACCTAAGAGGTGAAGTCTGTAAATATAGAATCTGTACTTTGGCAACTTCCCTAAATGATTTGGTGGTGTCACTTTGTCAAATAGCATGAAACTAAAGGATTTAAACTTTTATTTTATAGAATTTCTGCAAAAATGACCAACTTTGGCATTTTATGGTCAAAATAGGCATTTCAAGGTTTTTTCAATATTGATGCATACATGGCATCCTGACTTTCTATCTGACAGGTTTTCATGTGTCAATACTTGTGTTTATATGCCTTTATCTAGTACTTTTACTTGTTTATGAACTCAGAATCTACAGAAAAGAAGGATATTTCAGATAATATGTACAAAATGTGTTGTATAAATGACCCTTGTCTAACGCCCTGTTTGGATGAAGTCAAAAGTGGGGTTCTTGGTACATAAAATTTGAAGTCTATAATAAAGACCTCACTAAATTTGTATCAAAAGCACTTTACAATGTCTAATGTACCTGTTCCATTTCACATAATATCTTTCTTTTCTTCTGTAGGATAGCAAGTGGTTTAAATATAAGCCTGTTGAGACTAAAATTGCATTCAAGTTTTTCATTAAAAAGGCAAAAATCTTTGTATCAGACCATACTGTCTGTAAGAAAAGTTAATTGCAAGAGCCTTTTTGTGCTCAGATTTGTTGTATCATGTCACATGAGTATAGAAATGATAAAAAGGGCACAATTTTTTATTTCTTATAGCCTCAATATGCATTTTTTAATGTAAATATGTGGCACGGCTTAAATTGACCCTTATTTTTTTCCAGTCTTGCTTGGCTTAAGACCCTTTTAAAGTAATATGATATGCTATTTGTAACTTTTCTTTCTATTTAAAGTACATTCAATACATATGTAAGGATTATTTATAACCAAAAAGCTTCACAAATTTAAAATTGCTGGAATATATTACATCTTCATGTAAGGCCCCCTTTCATTGAAAAACCTCAAATTTTAGGCCCAGGCTGATATAAATTTGACTTTTGAATAATTATGCTAAGTCTGATAAATCAAATGAGTACTCTATTGCTTTTAGTACATAATAAATGATATATTAGGGCATTTGAAAAGTATTTTTTTGCAACATTTTAATTTTCAAAGCCCAAAATGTTGATAGTTGAAATTTTTCAATTTTAACGTCAAAATTTAACACGCAAAGATGAGTATAGAATTTAACATAGTGTCTATAATATATATCCTATTGTTATGAAACTTTGCAAGCAGTGTTATAATTAAGTAAGCTTTGGTCATACCAAGTTTTTTTAAGATTTGTCAACTCTTTCTATCCTATTAGGTCCGAGACCACAATTGTCATCCCTTGATTTTCGTTGTTCACGAATATAGTCCCTAGTGTTAACAGTGGGCTACTTGCCAATAATTTTTATACCCCTTCCAAATTTATTTCTCCGAGTTTAATGCCTCAAATTGTAAGTAGGGGGGTGAAATTACACTGTAAAAAAATTTGGGTCCAGAATTTTACAGGAAAGTAGTGATTTGGTCTAGCTGAAAAAGGTTAAAAATTAGCACTTCGGAAGCTGTCAAAAGATTTCAAGACACCCTAAACACAAAATTGTCCATATTTTGAGTTAGAGGCGATGAAGTTTTCTATAATTTTGATATAATTTGTCCCAAAAGTAGTACAACACACTGTAAAAGTTTCATTGGGAAAGCGCAGGTGGGATTTTTTTAATTTTCATTTATGTTCTAAAAGAAATGCACTACGAATTAATTGTGTTCTCGGACCTAAGAGGTGAAGTCTGTAAATATAGAATCTGTACTTTGGCAACTTCCCTAAATGATTTGGTGGTGTCACTTTGTCAAATAGCATGAAACTAAAGGATTTAAACTTTTATTTTATAGAATTTCTGCAAAAATGACCAACTTTGGCATTTTATGGTCAAAATAGGCATTTCAAGGTTTTTTCAATATTGATGCATACATGGCATCCTGACTTTCTATCTGACAGGTTTTCATGTGTCAATACTTGTGTTTATATGCCTTTATCTAGTACTTTTACTTGTTTATGAACTCAGAATCTACAGAAAAGAAGGATATTTCAGATAATATGTACAAAATGTGTTGTATAAATGACCCTTGTCTAACGCCCTGTTTGGATGAAGTCAAAAGTGGGGTTCTTGGTACATAAAATTTGAAGTCTATAATAAAGACCTCACTAAATTTGTATCAAAAGCACTTTACAATGTCTAATGTACCTGTTCCATTTCACATAATATCTTTCTTTTCTTCTGTAGGATAGCAAGTGGTTTAAATATAAGCCTGTTGAGACTAAAATTGCATTCAAGTTTTTCATTAAAAAGGCAAAAATCTTTGTATCAGACCATACTGTCTGTAAGAAAAGTTAATTGCAAGAGCCTTTTTGTGCTCAGATTTGTTGTATCATGTCACATGAGTATAGAAATGATAAAAAGGGCACAATTTTTTATTTCTTATAGCCTCAATATGCATTTTTTAATGTAAATATGTGGCACGGCTTAAATTGACCCTTATTTTTTTCCAGTCTTGCTTGGCTTAAGACCCTTTTAAAGTAATATGATATGCTATTTGTAACTTTTCTTTCTATTTAAAGTACATTCAATACATATGTAAGGATTATTTATAACCAAAAAGCTTCACAAATTTAAAATTGCTGGAATATATTACATCTTCATGTAAGGCCCCCTTTCATTGAAAAACCTCAAATTTTAGGCCCAGGCTGATATAAATTTGACTTTTGAATAATTATGCTAAGTCTGATAAATCAAATGAGTACTCTATTGCTTTTAGTACATAATAAATGATATATTAGGGCATTTGAAAAGTATTTTTTTGCAACATTTTAATTTTCAAAGCCCAAAATGTTGATAGTTGAAATTTTTCAATTTTAACGTCAAAATTTAACACGCAAAGATGAGTATAGAATTTAACATAGTGTCTATAATATATATCCTATTGTTATGAAACTTTGCAAGCAGTGTTATAATTAAGTAAGCTTTGGTCATACCAAGTTTTTTTAAGATTTGTCAACTCTTTCTATCCTATTAGGTCCGAGACCACAATTGTCATCCCTTGATTTTCGTTGTTCACGAATATAGTCCCTAGTGTTAACAGTGGGCTACTTGCCAATAATTTTTATACCCCTTCCAAATTTATTTCTCCGAGTTTAATGCCTCAAATTGTAAGTAGGGGGGTGAAATTACACTGTAAAAAAATTTGGGTCCAGAATTTTACAGGAAAGTAGTGATTTGGTCTAGCTGAAAAAGGTTAAAAATTAGCACTTCGGAAGCTGTCAAAAGATTTCAAGACACCCTAAACACAAAATTGTCCATATTTTGAGTTAGAGGCGATGAAGTTTTCTATAATTTTGATATAATTTGTCCCAAAAGTAGTACAACACACTGTAAAAGTTTCATTGGGAAAGCGCAGGTGGGATTTTTTTAATTTTCATTTATGTTCTAAAAGAAATGCACTACGAATTAATTGTGTTCTCGGACCTAAGAGGTGAAGTCTGTAAATATAGAATCTGTACTTTGGCAACTTCCCTAAATGATTTGGTGGTGTCACTTTGTCAAATAGCATGAAACTAAAGGATTTAAACTTTTATTTTATAGAATTTCTGCAAAAATGACCAACTTTGGCATTTTATGGTCAAAATAGGCATTTCAAGGTTTTTTCAATATTGATGCATACATGGCATCCTGACTTTCTATCTGACAGGTTTTCATGTGTCAATACTTGTGTTTATATGCCTTTATCTAGTACTTTTACTTGTTTATGAACTCAGAATCTACAGAAAAGAAGGATATTTCAGATAATATGTACAAAATGTGTTGTATAAATGACCCTTGTCTAACGCCCTGTTTGGATGAAGTCAAAAGTGGGGTTCTTGGTACATAAAATTTGAAGTCTATAATAAAGACCTCACTAAATTTGTATCAAAAGCACTTTACAATGTCTAATGTACCTGTTCCATTTCACATAATATCTTTCTTTTCTTCTGTAGGATAGCAAGTGGTTTAAATATAAGCCTGTTGAGACTAAAATTGCATTCAAGTTTTTCATTAAAAAGGCAAAAATCTTTGTATCAGACCATACTGTCTGTAAGAAAAGTTAATTGCAAGAGCCTTTTTGTGCTCAGATTTGTTGTATCATGTCACATGAGTATAGAAATGATAAAAAGGGCACAATTTTTTATTTCTTATAGCCTCAATATGCATTTTTTAATGTAAATATGTGGCACGGCTTAAATTGACCCTTATTTTTTCCCAGTCTTGCTTGGCTTAAGACCCTTTTAAAGTAATATGATATGCTATTTGTAACTTTTCTTTCTATTTAAAGTACATTCAATACATATGTAAGGATTATTTATAACCAAAAAGCTTCACAAATTTAAAATTGCTGGAATATATTACATCTTCATGTAAGGCCCCCTTTCATTGAAAAACCTCAAATTTTAGGCCCAGGCTGATATAAATTTGACTTTTGAATAATTATGCTAAGTCTGATAAATCAAATGAGTACTCTATTGCTTTTAGTACATAATAAATGATATATTAGGGCATTTGAAAAGTATTTTTTTGCAACATTTTAATTTTCAAAGCCCAAAATGTTGATAGTTGAAATTTTTCAATTTTAACGTCAAAATTTAACACGCAAAGATGAGTATAGAATTTAACATAGTGTCTATAATATATATCCTATTGTTATGAAACTTTGCAAGCAGTGTTATAATTAAGTAAGCTTTGGTCATACCAAGTTTTTTTAAGATTTGTCAACTCTTTCTATCCTATTAGGTCCGAGACCACAATTGTCATCCCTTGATTTTCGTTGTTCACGAATATAGTCCCTAGTGTTAACAGTGGGCTACTTGCCAATAATTTTTATACCCCTTCCAAATTTATTTCTCCGAGTTTAATGCCTCAAATTGTAAGTAGGGGGGTGAAATTACACTGTAAAAAAATTTGGGTCCAGAATTTTACAGGAAAGTAGTGATTTGGTCTAGCTGAAAAAGGTTAAAAATTAGCACTTCGGAAGCTGTCAAAAGATTTCAAGACACCCTAAACACAAAATTGTCCATATTTTGAGTTAGAGGCGATGAAGTTTTCTATAATTTTGATATAATTTGTCCCAAAAGTAGTACAACACACTGTAAAAGTTTCATTGGGAAAGCGCAGGTGGGATTTTTTTAATTTTCATTTATGTTCTAAAAGAAATGCACTACGAATTAATTGTGTTCTCGGACCTAAGAGGTGAAGTCTGTAAATATAGAATCTGTACTTTGGCAACTTCCCTAAATGATTTGGTGGTGTCACTTTGTCAAATAGCATGAAACTAAAGGATTTAAACTTTTATTTTATAGAATTTCTGCAAAAATGACCAACTTTGGCATTTTATGGTCAAAATAGGCATTTCAAGGTTTTTTCAATATTGATGCATACATGGCATCCTGACTTTCTATCTGACAGGTTTTCATGTGTCAATACTTGTGTTTATATGCCTTTATCTAGTACTTTTACTTGTTTATGAACTCAGAATCTACAGAAAAGAAGGATATTTCAGATAATATGTACAAAATGTGTTGTATAAATGACCCTTGTCTAACGCCCTGTTTGGATGAAGTCAAAAGTGGGGTTCTTGGTACATAAAATTTGAAGTCTATAATAAAGACCTCACTAAATTTGTATCAAAAGCACTTTACAATGTCTAATGTACCTGTTCCATTTCACATAATATCTTTCTTTTCTTCTGTAGGATAGCAAGTGGTTTAAATATAAGCCTGTTGAGACTAAAATTGCATTCAAGTTTTTCATTAAAAAGGCAAAAATCTTTGTATCAGACCATACTGTCTGTAAGAAAAGTTAATTGCAAGAGCCTTTTTGTGCTCAGATTTGTTGTATCATGTCACATGAGTATAGAAATGATAAAAAGGGCACAATTTTTTATTTCTTATAGCCTCAATATGCATTTTTTAATGTAAATATGTGGCACGGCTTAAATTGACCCTTATTTTTTTCCAGTCTTGCTTGGCTTAAGACCCTTTTAAAGTAATATGATATGCTATTTGTAACTTTTCTTTCTATTTAAAGTACATTCAATACATATGTAAGGATTATTTATAACCAAAAAGCTTCACAAATTTAAAATTGCTGGAATATATTACATCTTCATGTAAGGCCCCCTTTCATTGAAAAACCTCAAATTTTAGGCCCAGGCTGATATAAATTTGACTTTTGAATAATTATGCTAAGTCTGATAAATCAAATGAGTACTCTATTGCTTTTAGTACATAATAAATGATATATTAGGGCATTTGAAAAGTATTTTTTTGCAACATTTTAATTTTCAAAGCCCAAAATGTTGATAGTTGAAATTTTTCAATTTTAACGTCAAAATTTAACACGCAAAGATGAGTATAGAATTTAACATAGTGTCTATAATATATATCCTATTGTTATGAAACTTTGCAAGCAGTGTTATAATTAAGTAAGCTTTGGTCATACCAAGTTTTTTTAAGATTTGTCAACTCTTTCTATCCTATTAGGTGAAGTCTGTAAATATAGAATCTGTACTTTGGCAACTTCCCTAAATGATTTGGTGGTGTCACTTTGTCAAATAGCATGAAACTAAAGGATTTAAACTTTTATTTTATAGAATTTCTGCAAAAATGACCAACTTTGGCATTTTATGGTCAAAATAGGCATTTCAAGGTTTTTTCAATATTGATGCATACATGGCATCCTGACTTTCTATCTGACAGGTTTTCATGTGTCAATACTTGTGTTTATATGCCTTTATCTAGTACTTTTACTTGTTTATGAACTCAGAATCTACAGAAAAGAAGGATATTTCAGATAATATGTACAAAATGTGTTGTATAAATGACCCTTGTCTAACGCCCTGTTTGGATGAAGTCAAAAGTGGGGTTCTTGGTACATAAAATTTGAAGTCTATAATAAAGACCTCACTAAATTTGTATCAAAAGCACTTTACAATGTCTAATGTACCTGTTCCATTTCACATAATATCTTTCTTTTCTTCTGTAGGATAGCAAGTGGTTTAAATATAAGCCTGTTGAGACTAAAATTGCATTCAAGTTTTTCATTAAAAAGGCAAAAATCTTTGTATCAGACCATACTGTCTGTAAGAAAAGTTAATTGCAAGAGCCTTTTTGTGCTCAGATTTGTTGTATCATGTCACATGAGTATAGAAATGATAAAAAGGGCACAATTTTTTATTTCTTATAGCCTCAATATGCATTTTTTAATGTAAATATGTGGCACGGCTTAAATTGACCCTTATTTTTTTCCAGTCTTGCTTGGCTTAAGACCCTTTTAAAGTAATATGATATGCTATTTGTAACTTTTCTTTCTATTTAAAGTACATTCAATACATATGTAAGGATTATTTATAACCAAAAAGCTTCACAAATTTAAAATTGCTGGAATATATTACATCTTCATGTAAGGCCCCCTTTCATTGAAAAACCTCAAATTTTAGGCCCAGGCTGATATAAATTTGACTTTTGAATAATTATGCTAAGTCTGATAAATCAAATGAGTACTCTATTGCTTTTAGTACATAATAAATGATATATTAGGGCATTTGAAAAGTATTTTTTTGCAACATTTTAATTTTCAAAGCCCAAAATGTTGATAGTTGAAATTTTTCAATTTTAACGTCAAAATTTAACACGCAAAGATGAGTATAGAATTTAACATAGTGTCTATAATATATATCCTATTGTTATGAAACTTTGCAAGCAGTGTTATAATTAAGTAAGCTTTGGTCATACCAAGTTTTTTTAAGATTTGTCAACTCTTTCTATCCTATTAGGTCCGAGACCACAATTGTCATCCCTTGATTTTCGTTGTTCACGAATATAGTCCCTAGTGTTAACAGTGGGCTACTTGCCAATAATTTTTATACCCCTTCCAAATTTATTTCTCCGAGTTTAATGCCTCAAATTGTAAGTAGGGGGGTGAAATTACACTGTAAAAAAATTTGGGTCCAGAATTTTACAGGAAAGTAGTGATTTGGTCTAGCTGAAAAAGGTTAAAAATTAGCACTTCGGAAGCTGTCAAAAGATTTCAAGACACCCTAAACACAAAATTGTCCATATTTTGAGTTAGAGGCGATGAAGTTTTCTATAATTTTGATATAATTTGTCCCAAAAGTAGTACAACACACTGTAAAAGTTTCATTGGGAAAGCGCAGGTGGGATTTTTTTAATTTTCATTTATGTTCTAAAAGAAATGCACTACGAATTAATTGTGTTCTCGGACCTAAGAGGTGAAGTCTGTAAATATAGAATCTGTACTTTGGCAACTTCCCTAAATGATTTGGTGGTGTCACTTTGTCAAATAGCATGAAACTAAAGGATTTAAACTTTTATTTTATAGAATTTCTGCAAAAATGACCAACTTTGGCATTTTATGGTCAAAATAGGCATTTCAAGGTTTTTTCAATATTGATGCATACATGGCATCCTGACTTTCTATCTGACAGGTTTTCATGTGTCAATACTTGTGTTTATATGCCTTTATCTAGTACTTTTACTTGTTTATGAACTCAGAATCTACAGAAAAGAAGGATATTTCAGATAATATGTACAAAATGTGTTGTATAAATGACCCTTGTCTAACGCCCTGTTTGGATGAAGTCAAAAGTGGGGTTCTTGGTACATAAAATTTGAAGTCTATAATAAAGACCTCACTAAATTTGTATCAAAAGCACTTTACAATGTCTAATGTACCTGTTCCATTTCACATAATATCTTTCTTTTCTTCTGTAGGATAGCAAGTGGTTTAAATATAAGCCTGTTGAGACTAAAATTGCATTCAAGTTTTTCATTAAAAAGGCAAAAATCTTTGTATCAGACCATACTGTCTGTAAGAAAAGTTAATTGCAAGAGCCTTTTTGTGCTCAGATTTGTTGTATCATGTCACATGAGTATAGAAATGATAAAAAGGGCACAATTTTTTATTTCTTATAGCCTCAATATGCATTTTTTAATGTAAATATGTGGCACGGCTTAAATTGACCCTTATTTTTTTCCAGTCTTGCTTGGCTTAAGACCCTTTTAAAGTAATATGATATGCTATTTGTAACTTTTCTTTCTATTTAAAGTACATTCAATACATATGTAAGGATTATTTATAACCAAAAAGCTTCACAAATTTAAAATTGCTGGAATATATTACATCTTCATGTAAGGCCCCCTTTCATTGAAAAACCTCAAATTTTAGGCCCAGGCTGATATAAATTTGACTTTTGAATAATTATGCTAAGTCTGATAAATCAAATGAGTACTCTATTGCTTTTAGTACATAATAAATGATATATTAGGGCATTTGAAAAGTATTTTTTTGCAACATTTTAATTTTCAAAGCCCAAAATGTTGATAGTTGAAATTTTTCAATTTTAACGTCAAAATTTAACACGCAAAGATGAGTATAGAATTTAACATAGTGTCTATAATATATATCCTATTGTTATGAAACTTTGCAAGCAGTGTTATAATTAAGTAAGCTTTGGTCATACCAAGTTTTTTTAAGATTTGTCAACTCTTTCTATCCTATTAGGTGAAGTCTGTAAATATAGAATCTGTACTTTGGCAACTTCCCTAAATGATTTGGTGGTGTCACTTTGTCAAATAGCATGAAACTAAAGGATTTAAACTTTTATTTTATAGAATTTCTGCAAAAATGACCAACTTTGGCATTTTATGGTCAAAATAGGCATTTCAAGGTTTTTTCAATATTGATGCATACATGGCATCCTGACTTTCTATCTGACAGGTTTTCATGTGTCAATACTTGTGTTTATATGCCTTTATCTAGTACTTTTACTTGTTTATGAACTCAGAATCTACAGAAAAGAAGGATATTTCAGATAATATGTACAAAATGTGTTGTATAAATGACCCTTGTCTAACGCCCTGTTTGGATGAAGTCAAAAGTGGGGTTCTTGGTACATAAAATTTGAAGTCTATAATAAAGACCTCACTAAATTTGTATCAAAAGCACTTTACAATGTCTAATGTACCTGTTCCATTTCACATAATATCTTTCTTTTCTTCTGTAGGATAGCAAGTGGTTTAAATATAAGCCTGTTGAGACTAAAATTGCATTCAAGTTTTTCATTAAAAAGGCAAAAATCTTTGTATCAGACCATACTGTCTGTAAGAAAAGTTAATTGCAAGAGCCTTTTTGTGCTCAGATTTGTTGTATCATGTCACATGAGTATAGAAATGATAAAAAGGGCACAATTTTTTATTTCTTATAGCCTCAATATGCATTTTTTAATGTAAATATGTGGCACGGCTTAAATTGACCCTTATTTTTTTCCAGTCTTGCTTGGCTTAAGACCCTTTTAAAGTAATATGATATGCTATTTGTAACTTTTCTTTCTATTTAAAGTACATTCAATACATATGTAAGGATTATTTATAACCAAAAAGCTTCACAAATTTAAAATTGCTGGAATATATTACATCTTCATGTAAGGCCCCCTTTCATTGAAAAACCTCAAATTTTAGGCCCAGGCTGATATAAATTTGACTTTTGAATAATTATGCTAAGTCTGATAAATCAAATGAGTACTCTATTGCTTTTAGTACATAATAAATGATATATTAGGGCATTTGAAAAGTATTTTTTTGCAACATTTTAATTTTCAAAGCCCAAAATGTTGATAGTTGAAATTTTTCAATTTTAACGTCAAAATTTAACACGCAAAGATGAGTATAGAATTTAACATAGTGTCTATAATATATATCCTATTGTTATGAAACTTTGCAAGCAGTGTTATAATTAAGTAAGCTTTGGTCATACCAAGTTTTTTTAAGATTTGTCAACTCTTTCTATCCTATTAGGTGAAGTCTGTAAATATAGAATCTGTACTTTGGCAACTTCCCTAAATGATTTGGTGGTGTCACTTTGTCAAATAGCATGAAACTAAAGGATTTAAACTTTTATTTTATAGAATTTCTGCAAAAATGACCAACTTTGGCATTTTATGGTCAAAATAGGCATTTCAAGGTTTTTTCAATATTGATGCATACATGGCATCCTGACTTTCTATCTGACAGGTTTTCATGTGTCAATACTTGTGTTTATATGCCTTTATCTAGTACTTTTACTTGTTTATGAACTCAGAATCTACAGAAAAGAAGGATATTTCAGATAATATGTACAAAATGTGTTGTATAAATGACCCTTGTCTAACGCCCTGTTTGGATGAAGTCAAAAGTGGGGTTCTTGGTACATAAAATTTGAAGTCTATAATAAAGACCTCACTAAATTTGTATCAAAAGCACTTTACAATGTCTAATGTACCTGTTCCATTTCACATAATATCTTTCTTTTCTTCTGTAGGATAGCAAGTGGTTTAAATATAAGCCTGTTGAGACTAAAATTGCATTCAAGTTTTTCATTAAAAAGGCAAAAATCTTTGTATCAGACCATACTGTCTGTAAGAAAAGTTAATTGCAAGAGCCTTTTTGTGCTCAGATTTGTTGTATCATGTCACATGAGTATAGAAATGATAAAAAGGGCACAATTTTTTATTTCTTATAGCCTCAATATGCATTTTTTAATGTAAATATGTGGCACGGCTTAAATTGACCCTTATTTTTTTCCAGTCTTGCTTGGCTTAAGACCCTTTTAAAGTAATATGATATGCTATTTGTAACTTTTCTTTCTATTTAAAGTACATTCAATACATATGTAAGGATTATTTATAACCAAAAAGCTTCACAAATTTAAAATTGCTGGAATATATTACATCTTCATGTAAGGCCCCCTTTCATTGAAAAACCTCAAATTTTAGGCCCAGGCTGATATAAATTTGACTTTTGAATAATTATGCTAAGTCTGATAAATCAAATGAGTACTCTATTGCTTTTAGTACATAATAAATGATATATTAGGGCATTTGAAAAGTATTTTTTTGCAACATTTTAATTTTCAAAGCCCAAAATGTTGATAGTTGAAATTTTTCAATTTTAACGTCAAAATTTAACACGCAAAGATGAGTATAGAATTTAACATAGTGTCTATAATATATATCCTATTGTTATGAAACTTTGCAAGCAGTGTTATAATTAAGTAAGCTTTGGTCATACCAAGTTTTTTTAAGATTTGTCAACTCTTTCTATCCTATTAGGTGAAGTCTGTAAATATAGAATCTGTACTTTGGCAACTTCCCTAAATGATTTGGTGGTGTCACTTTGTCAAATAGCATGAAACTAAAGGATTTAAACTTTTATTTTATAGAATTTCTGCAAAAATGACCAACTTTGGCATTTTATGGTCAAAATAGGCATTTCAAGGTTTTTTCAATATTGATGCATACATGGCATCCTGACTTTCTATCTGACAGGTTTTCATGTGTCAATACTTGTGTTTATATGCCTTTATCTAGTACTTTTACTTGTTTATGAACTCAGAATCTACAGAAAAGAAGGATATTTCAGATAATATGTACAAAATGTGTTGTATAAATGACCCTTGTCTAACGCCCTGTTTGGATGAAGTCAAAAGTGGGGTTCTTGGTACATAAAATTTGAAGTCTATAATAAAGACCTCACTAAATTTGTATCAAAAGCACTTTACAATGTCTAATGTACCTGTTCCATTTCACATAATATCTTTCTTTTCTTCTGTAGGATAGCAAGTGGTTTAAATATAAGCCTGTTGAGACTAAAATTGCATTCAAGTTTTTCATTAAAAAGGCAAAAATCTTTGTATCAGACCATACTGTCTGTAAGAAAAGTTAATTGCAAGAGCCTTTTTGTGCTCAGATTTGTTGTATCATGTCACATGAGTATAGAAATGATAAAAAGGGCACAATTTTTTATTTCTTATAGCCTCAATATGCATTTTTTAATGTAAATATGTGGCACGGCTTAAATTGACCCTTATTTTTTTCCAGTCTTGCTTGGCTTAAGACCCTTTTAAAGTAATATGATATGCTATTTGTAACTTTTCTTTCTATTTAAAGTACATTCAATACATATGTAAGGATTATTTATAACCAAAAAGCTTCACAAATTTAAAATTGCTGGAATATATTACATCTTCATGTAAGGCCCCCTTTCATTGAAAAACCTCAAATTTTAGGCCCAGGCTGATATAAATTTGACTTTTGAATAATTATGCTAAGTCTGATAAATCAAATGAGTACTCTATTGCTTTTAGTACATAATAAATGATATATTAGGGCATTTGAAAAGTATTTTTTTGCAACATTTTAATTTTCAAAGCCCAAAATGTTGATAGTTGAAATTTTTCAATTTTAACGTCAAAATTTAACACGCAAAGATGAGTATAGAATTTAACATAGTGTCTATAATATATATCCTATTGTTATGAAACTTTGCAAGCAGTGTTATAATTAAGTAAGCTTTGGTCATACCAAGTTTTTTTAAGATTTGTCAACTCTTTCTATCCTATTAGGTCCGAGACCACAATTGTCATCCCTTGATTTTCGTTGTTCACGAATATAGTCCCTAGTGTTAACAGTGGGCTACTTGCCAATAATTTTTATACCCCTTCCAAATTTATTTCTCCGAGTTTAATGCCTCAAATTGTAAGTAGGGGGGTGAAATTACACTGTAAAAAAATTTGGGTCCAGAATTTTACAGGAAAGTAGTGATTTGGTCTAGCTGAAAAAGGTTAAAAATTAGCACTTCGGAAGCTGTCAACAGATTTCAAGACACCCTAAACACAAAATTGTCCATATTTTGAGTTAGAGGCGATGAAGTTTTCTATAATTTTGATATAATTTGTCCCAAAAGTAGTACAACACACTGTAAAAGTTTCATTGGGAAAGCGCAGGTGGGATTTTTTTAATTTTCATTTATGTTCTAAAAGAAATGCACTACGAATTAATTGTGTTCTCGGACCTAAGATTAGAGACCTAGGGTCTTTTGACTTGAGATCCTCAGTTTGTGACCTTGAAATTGAGGTCAAGGTCATAGAATAATTTGACGTTCTAGATTTTGACCTTTGCTTTAAATTCATTTCTATATATCATAAAGCCATATGAACTGACATTTTAGACTGATTTTTAATATTTTAATATCAAAATAGATATTAACTGGTGGAAAGACCTTCAATTGTTCTCTGAACAATTGGTTTTTAATTCATGTTCGGTTTATTATGCATACATTTCACAGATAAATTCAATATTGAAATATCAATTATTAATACGTCGTGTTAAATTGCTTTGTTACTCTGCAATCGGCACGATTTGCTTTGCTAAACAATGTTCCTATGATCAAAGTACAGATAAAGGGTCAAATTTCAAATAAGACCACAGAGTATAAAACTTATAGAAGCTTTAAAAAATTAGATCAAGATAATTTTATTTCAGACTTAGAAAAAATTGAATTTTCTAGAATAATAGATCAAGATGATATAAATCAGGCATATTCAGATTTTGAAAAGGCTGTGGTAAATGTTTGAGACCAACATGCTCCCTTGAAAAAAAGAAAACAATGTAAACAACCAGCACCATTTATGAACCAGGAGCTACGAAAAGCAGTGTACAAAAAAAGACAACTGTACAATAGGTATAACAAACAAAAATCAGGTAATAACTGGGAACTCTATCATAGACAACAGAGAAATCTAGTCAATAAGATAAAGAAAAAATCCATTAAAACATACTTTTACGAACGCTGCGTAGGCGGAACTAAAACATCTGATTTCTGGCCTACTATTAAAACATTTCATTACAAACAAAGGTAGCAACTTCACAAAAAATATCCTTCTTTGTGATGAAGAAACAATAATAAGTGACCAAAAGAAAGTAGCAGAACACTTCAATGATTTTTTTTTTATAAATGTGGCTAAAGATTTTGGCAACAACACACCTGCTAATAATAATCATCCAAGTGTTACAAAAATACACGAAAGCAAAACTGCCACACAACAACTTGAATTTAGTGCCATCTCAAATGAATTTTTAGATAAACAACTTAAAAAATTAAACATAAAAAGGCAACAGGAATAGATTGCAGATCAGTTAAAGTCCTAAAACTAGCACAACCAGTAATCACAAAACAAATAACTGAATTGATAAACAAGACTATAAAATCAGCCACTTTTCCAGACAAATTAAAAGCGGCACAAGTCGTACCATTGCACAAAAAGAACAATGTACTTGATGTGGGCAACTATTAGTAGGGTGCCCAGTATCAAAAAAGACGTCTAGTTAACGAGTTTAAGTTAACGGATAACACACGGCTATATTCTGATATTTATATGCAAAAGATTGGAAAATCATTATATTTTTTAATCATGAATGTCGTCGTATGCTCCCGTGGTCACGTTTATCAAAATGTTGTGGTTTCTTAGGGTACCCACAGATACCTCATCATACAGACAATCTTCAACACGAAAAATAAAATTATTTCTTTCCGTGTTATTTGTTCAAATGATACTTATCATTTAGCTTAAAAATTAAATTTATCATGTAACGAAAGCTGAAAAGATTTATATAATTTAAGTATAACTACAAATGTATTTCATGATTTTAGTTAGACTATTTTTTTAGCTGAAATTTACCACATTTTGAACGAAAGAAAATTTATTGCGTGTTACTTTCACGGGATTTTTACTCTGATTACATCAATAACACATGGTTCATATGTGTGCCAAATATCTTTCGTATAATGTTAATCGGTGAGAAGAAAATAGCAATTTAAAACACAAATTTAGAGATAATTCTGCCTTGTTTCAAACACGCCTTTTCTCGTGCCGTTAATCGTTTTGTAGCTTACACTACCAGGTCATTAACTAGGACAATTGTCACTAACTTTATGTCTGTTTTTTGCTTGTTGTATGGTCAAATTGTATATTTGGAATAGTCCAGTTAGTTTGAAGATCGTTGTTTTATAATTGGAAATATTTTTTGTTGGTTTTTATAAATTTAATTGTTATTTTTTTATTGATAGTTTTGTTATAATTGTAATATACAATCATATCCTTCGGTCACGTTTCAGACCCGGAATATGGCACACATTTACAGTCCTGTTAAAATATGCCCATCAAGCCCGAAACGAAGTAGGCATGAGATACAATGGGATAAGTGTGTTATATGTCATGGTTCTTCTACTGAATCGAGGAATAAGCACAAACAAAAGCTTTATCAAGGCAAAGGGAGCACGGAAAGATTTGATTTTATTGCATGATGCTTCAGACTTACTAGACCATCTTCGTACTGATGATTACAAAATGTTGTAGCATCATTCTTGCTACAATTCAGGACAATCTCCGTGAAACATTTGATGAAATTCTAATAACTTATGTTTATCACAGATTTGTTTGAAATGTACACATGGCCTGGGCCGTGATATTCGAACTTTATAAAATTAACGAACCCCAGGTCATGTGTACATTTACAACAAATCTATGGCTTTTATGAATTATTTCAATTCTAATAGGACAATGTTCATTCAAATACTGAAGCGAGGATGGATATGCCGTGTGTGTACATGTAGCTGTTCTTTTTTACTCCTTGTTAGATAAAGCTCAAATATTCTCAGAAATCTTTAGCTTGCATTGATTATTTCGTTTATAACCGCTAGAAAAAATGTGTTTAATTCTCAAACCCAATATTTGCGATTTTTAATTCACATGTTTTCTCGTACATGTAAGCTACCGTTAAAACCAAAATTGACATTTCGTAACGAAGGAGCTGCCATGTTGACTCGCTGAAATCAGCTAAAATGCGAATAATGCAATATAATAGAAGATAAAAGTGATTATCTTTCTGTGTTAGTTCCAAATCAAAGACTAGATCTACACGACCACATGACTAGGGGGTCTTCAAATTTACAAGCTGTATTATGTAGAACAAGCTACTATCAAAAGTCATTTCTACCAGCCGTAGTAAACCTTTGGAATAATATTCCAGACGACATTTGTCTAAATCAATCAAAATCGGATTTTAAGACTTATCTCTCTCAAAATAATAATAAAATACCACCATTGTATTTTCACTTAGGCTGTAGAAGAGAACAGATATGTTTAGCAAGACTAAGACTCCAGAGTAGTGTTCTAAGGGACCATCTATTTTAAAAAAATCTAATCGAGAACGCACTGTGCTCCTGTGGTCTCATTATTTCTTCAAATGTCCAAACTATAATGATTTACGGTCATCTTAGCGATTTTTTCAAATCCAATTTCCTGTTTCATTCACATTTCTCGGGAGCAATTTGTGATTTCCATGTGAATCTTTTATTAAATTACATCGTACCAATGTATGCTTTGTAAAGAAAATGATATAGAAACCCTTTAACGGGCAATATGTGACAGTGGAAAAAGCAGCTTCGTTTATTATTTTGGACTTAAATACAAAATTCTCAATTGTGATATTTTAGACTTTAATTCTCTGTGTTTTATAATTCATTTTATTTTATAATTTCTTTTCTATTTACATTTCGTATCCAGGACTTAAAATCAACATGCTTTTTAATTCTTAGTTTGGACATTGAGTGACATGTTTCAATCTGTTACCTAATTAGTGACATTTTACCTTATTCATAATGTATGTTCTTAATTGTCATAATCAGATTATCATTTAATATCTATTCTTCAAGTTCTAAAAATAGTTTAATCTTTGTCAGTGAACAATATCACTCAAATTAATTGTTATTTGTTATGTCTATTCTTGTCATTTCAATTGTGTATAAATACTTGTTTATAATTTCTATAAGCAAGATTCGGACTCAGGACTTTACCCTGAACACAGTCCATCCGTAATAAAAGTAAAAGTATTCCATGCTGAATTATTAGAGTCTCAAGAGTTAGGTTTCACCAGAGTTTCAGTGTCATAGTTCTCATTGCTATTCACAGCAATCGTTCATTGTGTGATCAGGTGCATCACACACAGTTTCAGTAGTAACAAGAGGCCATTCAGTCAGGCTCTTGTTACACACCCCACAAGTCACCCAGTATCCCCGGTGACAGATTGGTGGACGACGACGGCGTGCTGACTTCTATGCTCAGCACACGATCCAGAGACCTCAAGCAGCCAAGCGAGTTCCCAGACAAGTAGCGTAGACAATATTCAGTGATGGAGTACAGCTTTCGACCACAATGGAGACCATGGAACATCCAGTCAGGTTACAGTCCAGCATGTGGGAGATGCGGTAAATTCCATAAACATTATATTTGCAATTCAATCAATCAAAGATGCTATTCGTGTGGAAAATTCGGACACTATTCCACTAAGTGTTTTTCAAAAGCAGCAAAAGACCGACAAAGTACACCAGTTCAAGTGAAATCTAGAAAGCAAAAGGAGCGCGATTCAGCTAGGATACACAGCTTTATTCAACGTAAAAACATTATCCGATCCTTACCGTTCTCTGGTATGAGGAATTCAGCTTTCGTTCATTATTTGGATATTTCAAATGTGCTCAAAACAGAATTAAAAAGTGTGAAGCAGAAAATTTTCAAGGAAAAGAATAAAAATCTAGAACAACAAAAGTGCATCGAGGCACTAAAAATTCAATTAAAGAATCAGCAAATCATCGAATCAGAGAGAGACCAGTTCAAGCAAGAACTTGAAAACCTTCGTCAACAGAAAGAAGAAAATGCTTCGCGTATTAACGTCCAGGAATATGAACATCAAATTCAAGAATTAAAGGACCAAGTAATTGAAAAAGACAAGACTGTGAAAATGGTGCAAGATCTTTACTTTATGCGTTCAACCGAATTTACAGACGAAATACAAACATTGAAAAATGAAAAATCAGACCTTCATTCCAAACTTCAATCTCAAGATAATTCGGTTAAACAGCTGACAGAAGAACTTCAAAACCTCCGTCATGAAAACTACATGTTGTCTTCAAGTCAAAATCAACAGCGACCCAACTATAACAACAGACACTATAACAACCGCAGAGGCGGTCGATATAGATAGTGCTAAGTCCGAGGACGGACTTAATTGGGAGGAGAGGCATATGTGACAGTGGAAAAAGCAGCTTCGTTTATTATTTTGGACTTAAATACAAAATTCTCAATTGTGATATTTTAGACTTTAATTCTCTGTGTTTTATAATTCATTTTATTTTATAATTTCTTTTCTATTTACATTTCGTATCCAGGACTTAAAATCAACATGCTTTTTAATTCTTAGTTTGGACATTGAGTGACATGTTTCAATCTGTTACCTAATTAGTGACATTTTACCTTATTCATAATGTATGTTCTTAATTGTCATAATCAGATTATCATTTAATATCTATTCTTCAAGTTCTAAAAATAGTTTAATCTTTGTCAGTGAACAATATCACTCAAATTAATTGTTATTTGTTATGTCTATTCTTGTCATTTCAATTGTGTATAAATACTTGTTTATAATTTCTATAAGCAAGATTTGGACTCAGGACTTTACACTGAACACAGTCCATCTGTAATAAAAGTATTAGTATTCCATGCTGAATTATTGGTTTATTCATCGCTAGTTCCAGAGTCTCAGTAGTTATTTTTCACCAGAGTTTCAGAGTTCAGAGTTCTCATTGCTATTCACAGCAATCATTCGTTGTGTGATCAGGTGCATCAAACAGTTTCAGTAACAAGAGGCCATTCAGTCAGGCTCTTGTTACACGACCTTACAAGTCACCCAGTTTCCCCGGTGACAAATACATAAACTAACATAATGTTTCATCCGGTATCTTGAATGTTACCCCAATGATTATTCAGACTCTAAATTGACTAGTTTTTCTTTATCTTGATATCATAAAGCCATTTTTGCATTTAACTAAGGTCAAAGTCAAGTCACTTTTTATAACGGATTAGTAATCCGTGGAAACGGATAAAAAAATATATGACTTGTCCCTTCCCTGGCTCCGTAGAAAATGAAGTCAATACGATTTCAATCAGTCGGAAACCAGGTTGAAATAGAACAAAAGAATCGAAGCTCTCTATTAGAGAAGGCGATAAATGTTTACTGTATTGTTTACTATAGTGACAAATTTTTAAAAAGTTAATAGAAACAAACAAAACTGCAATTTTCTTCTCAATTACGAGGTGTTTTATTTCAAAAACACCATTTGCATAAGTTTTCAATTTATCTAGTACATAGTTAAGCAGAGCAATTAGATATCAAGTCGACGACATGGGTATCTTTTAAGTTGGATGACAAAAATGCATAACCTCCGATTTTTTTGAAAAAATTACCACGGACGGAAAAGATATCAATCTATTAGTTCAGTAATTTTCGTGTCTGCCCTTCCATTATGTGACTGAAGAAAAAATTCCAAAAAATAGGTAACAATTGTATCGAAAAGAGAAAATCGAGTGCACCTTTTTATGTTAGGGCGTGTTTGAGTTGAGTATTTTGTCTTGATATCGTTCAAAGTAAGAATATTTCATACATCGTCTCGCTTGAGATTCTATCATTTTTATATATTAAAGCTACAGGTTGACTTTATAACACAAAAAAATAACAGTACTAAAAGATGAAATATATGGGTCAAGTGAAATACCTATCTAATGAGTCACAAAAACAGGGAAGGTGTGTTCGAATAGCTATTTTTTTTACTGAAAGTACTTGACGACAGTCTTACAAGTTGGATGATGAAAATGCATATCTTCGAAAAATTCTAATTTTTTGTGTGTGATAACTAGGGTTTATAGTCTTCAACCACTAAAAAAATCTAGTCTGCCCTTCCACGAAATATTAATTAGATTTTTTTTAAATGTTTATGATTTTTCGAAAATTCCACCTAACAAACGATCAGACAATAGTTTTAAGTTGAATCAATGCAGACAATATCATTAACTGATGCTCATTAGCTAGTTGATACATTTGTCTTTTAAAATATAACTGACATATAAGGATCGTATTGGTGCAATGTGGATAAATTTATCGGTTTCCAAGAGCAAAATTGGTAGCGCGTCATCGCTACAATGGCTTCCATTTTTACGATTGTGAAAATGAACTGGCGTAATGGGGAGATAATTTTGACGAAGTAGGATCCTGACTGCAATGTTTTGTACAATGTCTATTTAAGGTCCGTCATAAGTCATGACTCATAACCATTTAGCAGACTGACCGTATTTACACTTAGGCCGTGTTCACACCAAACGCCATGTACAGTAAACTTGTTTTCAATTAGTTTAATGTACTGGACATTGGTTTCACATTAAATTTGTTCACATCTATACAAAAATCGATGGAAAATATTCCGAACCCCAATTGGATAAAAAAAAAAGGTCCTACAGATGATACAAAAATATTCTAAATCAAGAGTTTCCCCATACATAATTTATAGTGTTAAATGTTGATTAAAAAAATTGAATACCAGCATCGAAAAAAAACCCGGAATAAAACGTTTGCGCGGGAAAAATTTCTGGCTCAGATAAATCAACTAAATACCCCCTTTTTTAAGTTAAGTGGTTGCTTCTTTATGAATGCCATTTTGATGATATGCAGTAGTTTCAAAATAATAAAGATGTCTCGATTAAGCATTAGAAAACGTAGGCTACAGCAGCGTGCTTACAGGCGAAGAATGTATATTTTTATTCTCATAAAGCCAATGCATTACATCGGTACAGAGATTGAAGGAGAAGAAGGAATGATATATTAGGGATCACTATATTCCTATATTTTCTG
This sequence comes from Mytilus edulis, assembly GCF_963676685.1. Classification (NCBI taxonomy): domain Eukaryota; kingdom Metazoa; phylum Mollusca; class Bivalvia; order Mytilida; family Mytilidae; genus Mytilus; species Mytilus edulis. Next base: position 71,270,158 of record NC_092348.1, read on the forward strand.
TTTGTTTCAAATGGTATATCTTCTCCAAGGAGTATTTGGCAAAGGGAAGGGATAATGTTTTTTTTTTTTAGTTTTAAGGGTAATTTAACGGATCCGAGATACATGTACTAGACAAACAATACATTTACCTCACACTTTTTAATTAATGCATTTATGAGTGAATCGTTGTTTGAGTAAAGACCAGTGGCAAACATTTATGTGCAAGTCAAGTCGATTCGGAAAGACCTTAATTTTAAAATGAATTATGTGTTCGGCAATGATGCTGCTCTGAGTCTTGATAAGCTACGTTAAGTTTAAAAAAAAAAAAATAATAATATATCAAGTTTTATTAGACAAATATTTCTGTAAAGAACTTTTAATTTTATTAATAATTGTTATAAATATCAATTTTATTCAAAAATCGTTTCTTCCTTAAATATACACGGTGAAACTAATGTTTTAAATGCCTAGTTATGTGTACACTTAATCTACACAAGGCCTACATCGAGTATCGACTGCATGTAGACAAAACATGTTTTACACTACATGTAAACATTGAGTTTTATCAATGGGAACGTTATTTTGTTTAGTTTACGTGTGAGTTACACTTACACAACACCGAGTTTAGGTCAATGTGAACACGGCCTTAGTCTTTAAAGTTCACTCTGAGTTTGAACGGTCAGTTTAAACACACCTGTGCATCTCAGTATGACTGGACCTTGTTATACAAAATTTAAATGTTTATGTCATGTGTAGTTCTATAATTTGACTTGTGTTAACGAAGTCAGTAGAATAGAAAACCTCGAGAAGCTGATCTTAAAAACGTGCACCCTCAAAACTGGGAAAAGGTAAGCGATATACATTGATGAAATACTTTTATGGCAAATAAGAAATTCTAGTATTCAATTTCTAAATACTGAAAGGCTTATTTCAATTTGAAGTGCCTGGTTTGTTACGTAATTTTTAGTTTCTAGCGAAATTCTCTAAGGAAACGACCATTTAGCTTCAATGGGGGAGGGGGTGTAATAGTTTTTCCATAAAAAAAATACTCTGATCCCCAATTGGATGAAAAAATAATAATGTAGTCAAGAACATGAAAAAAAAATACTCCGAACTCCGAACCCAGATTTTTCCCATACCTTATAGCCTTAAATTTTGAAAAATCGAAAAACTAAAAAAAAGTTGCGCGAAAACAATGTTCTGACTCATCAAAAGTTTTTCTAATAAACTTGTATTGTTCAGTGTTGATGGTCTATTGTTTTTATCGTCTTAGTGTTGATTTTCATTGAAAAATCTATTAATTTTGGTGTAAACTTGAATTGTCTTATACTGAAGCTCCTTGTGTTTATAAAAAAAACTACATTAAATTATGAAAATATCTGAAATAAGATCTACGGTGACGGATTTAAAAAAGGTTGTCTGGTTTGGTAATGTACAGGCATTGTGCGATATATATATTTTAAGAAGATATGATGCTACTGGACACAGAACAATATATCGTTTTTCATGAAGAATTATACTTTTAAAATATTAAAGACCACAACACTGGCTCTCTTTTTTCATAGATAAATCTAGATAGTTGACATGGGTTAAATCAAAGTGAGACCACCAATCTCCCGGTTTCAAATAATTAAAAAATTAACCGGCAACAATGTAACTAATCGCACATAAAGTAAAACATAGGCAAAAAATACAAATTATCAATGGTCAGGTTTTTTTTTCTCCTGTTCTTCGTCCTGATAGTCGCTGTAAGGGTCTTCGACCATTAGATAATCATTAGTATCACAAAACAATGTCAAGGTGGTCCCTTGTGTCGACTAGAGCAGTACTTAAAAGTATAATACTGCACTGTCACTATATTTAAATTCAGTCACAAAAAAATGACCTAAGTTGAACACAATACAAGATAAGAACAGACAGATGCAGTATTGATGATTATGAGAATTAGTATTTTTGTTTTAATCCTACATATCGGTCTTTTGGTGTTGTCCCTTAAACCCAAAAGTCTTAAATTACAATGAATCAATATAATTTGCTTTGAGACCAGAATATTATCGAAAAAAAATAGCTAAAAATGTTTCCGTTTCAGAGTAGAGGGTGTCCGGGAAATGCCGCTCAGAATGCACGATTTTGCGTAATATGTTCATAGCCCTCACCGGTTTTTTTTTGCCTCACAATTATAAAGAGGCTAGTCGCGGCCCTGGGGAGCTTCTCAAACTTCTTTTCTAACTTATCTTCACACCTTCTGCAGGAATGGAAAAATTGAAAAGCAAAATCCAGAAAAATTTAAAACATTCTAAAACATAAAATGCATCTAAAAAAAATTCTAATTTCTGACATGTTTTATAACATCATGTTCCTGGTGTATAGGTTTGTCTGTACTAAGAGAAAGTGTGGTGTAAATACGAGCCTATATTAGACAAAAAGGTTATGTCACTTTAAATAGTAGCCCGTCTGAGAAATAATATCCACAATTTGATATCGAGTTATTTTTATATATAAACAATGTGGACGGTATTTAAATATTATCGTTTCGATCACTCAGTGTCCAGTGTATGTAAAGTGCGGATCCTAAAATACCATTTTCACTGTATATGCCATGCATTTCTGATGTAGAATGGTAAATAAACAGACGAAAAAGTTATGATTTTAGAAGAAAACTACAATCTAATATTAAAAACATTTAAGAAATAATTGATGCAAGCTATACTTTATTGTAGTTTTAACATTGGTAGGCATTATATTCGTAATTATTTTTGCCCGAGCGAGAGTGAGGGCTATTTAAAATGACACGAGTATAATAAATAAGGCCGTTAGTTTTCTCGTTTGAATTGTTTTACATTGTCTTATCGGGGCCTTTTATAGCTGACTATGCGGTATGGGCTTTGCTCATTGTTGAATGCCGTACGGTGACCTATAGTTGTTAATGTTTGTGTCATTTTGGTCTTTTGTGGATAGTTGTCTCATTGGCAATCATACCACATCTTCCTTTTTATAAGACTACAATAAATAAAATTGAGAATGGAAATGGGGAATGTGTCAAAGAGACCCGACCAAATAAAAAAACAAAAGCAGAGGGTCACCAACAGGTCTTCAATGTAGCGAGAAATTCCCGCACCCGGAGGCGTCCTTCAGCTGGCCCCTGAACAAATATATACTAGTCCAGTGATAATGAACGCCATACTAATTTCCAAATTGTACACAAGAAACTAAAATTAAAATAATACAAGACTAACAAAGGTCAGAGGCTCCTGACTTGGAACAGGCGCAAAACTGCGTCGGGGTTAAACATGTTTGTGAGATTTCAACCCTCCCCCTATACCTCTAACCAATGTAGAAAAGTAAACGCATAACAATACGCATATAGCTTGCATCAGTTATGTCGATTCTGATTAGGAAAAATCAATATAAAAACGAAAAACGGTATACATCTATGAAATACACTAATAAACGAAAACCACTGAACAACGGGCTTCTGGCTAAGGACAGGGGCATAGAAATGCAGCGGGTTTAAACACTGGATTGTTGGCGCCAACCCCCTCTTAACCTGGGACAATGGAGTAACGGAACTATACAAGAACAAACTACGAGAAACAATAAAAAACCAACAACTACTAAATCACAGGACTTGGGTCAGCACATTTACGGTGAAACGTGGTTTTATGTCAGCATATTGTGATATGATGAATTAATTTCCACCATTTTAATCATGTTTGTATACTGGTATATCATTTTTAAATTCATGTTATTTTTCTACGGTTTTAGTATAAACTGGTATAAAATGGACTGGAAAGATTGCTGGGAAAAGGGCAATATGCCCTGGCATATAGAAGCTGTACATCCAAAATTTCTATTACATGTAGACAAGATAACGGAAAAGAGGAATAACGCTAAATATTGTTTCCTTTATGTGGCAAGGCTGTTGAAATGTTTTATCTAGCAAAGAAGGGCCACACTATCGTAGGAGTTGAATACATTGAAATAGCTGTCAAGCAGTTCTTTGATGAAAATAAGCTTTCATATGAAACAAAACCTGTACCGGAAATAGATGGCGATGTGTATGAAAACGAGGCAAACAATATAAAGATTTATTGTGGAGATTACTTTAAATTTAGTCAAACTTTAGAAACCAATTTTGATGGTGTTTGGGACCGTGGAGGTCTGGAAGCTGTACCTATCGACCAGCGAGGGAAATATACAGACGTGATGAAATCTGTCATGAAACGAGGAGCTCCATGTGTTACAGAAGTCCCCGACCGACCGGTAGGAGAAGGACCGCCATTTAATCTAACTGCCGATGAGATAACCCGTCTCTACGACTTAAAAACACCTCCAGAAAAAGTTGATTACGATCCAGCTAGCGAAAGTCTCAAATCAATGAATGTAGATGGAATGATTTATTATTATTACAAAATAAATTCATGATATAATCATATTTTAGAATTTTTAAGAATCTATCTCAAATTGTTTTTGAATATATCACAAATAGGGCAAATCAAAATGTTTAAGCATGTGCATCTTTTTTTATTTTCTTCAAATGCCAGACAATGGTAAACATTTCTTCCAGGGAGTAAGTTTGCTTCAAAATCCCTACATTTGTAAATTTAGTATTCATATATAGTTTACATATCTCGTATATACTTCATAATAGTTTTGCTCAATCTGTTCAAATCAATAACTCTTTTGTTTTGCTTAACATATAGCTGCTTTCCCACTTTTCTATTTAAAACAACAAATAATGGGTGGCATATGTACTGGATGGTTTGAATCACTAATGTTATAGACACCAGGTTTATAATGATTGTACTGAATCTTATTTAAGATAAATTCTATGTGGTGTACCATAAGGGAATATTTTAGGACCACTATTATCCATCATTGAATTATATAAATGTTAATGGCATGTCTATTATCATTGGTTAAAAACTGTAAAAATATTGTTATATGCAGACGATAATACCACACTACACTCGGATATGATCCCGGAAGTTATATCTCAGACACTTGGTGAGGAACAAGCAGTAAATGGCTGATCGGTAAAAAGGTATTGCTTCATTTGGGGAACATAGAAATTATTCTGTTTAGGTTTAAACGTAAAAAACTTGAATATATATCTTAAGATTTTTTTCCCCATTTTGAATCCTGAAATGGACTGATAAATGCGTCCTCTTTTACTTGGGAAGTAATCCCACGCGAGAACGAGTGTTTCAATCTTTACGAATTTTCATAATACACCTGAACATCCATACCAATTTATTATTTCAGGTACATTTTAAAACAAAATATGCACAAGGCCGTGTGATTGCTTTAACCCTAAGGCTCCTTTTGAACACATTTAAATAAACGGTAAATAAACTTGTTGGACATTTTCTTGTATCTCTTGTTGATGACTTGAATTAAATTGAACTTGAAGTTTATTTCAATTTTGTTCTGTTATTATACCACTTCTGTCAAGCTGTATATTATGTATATCTGCCTCTTGTAAATATAATTTCATACGGACCTATCGTGTGGTCAGTTTTCCGCCGAAACGGGGGTTTCGGTCATTCAGCACGACAGCGCCAAATCGATCGGTCCTCTTTTAAATACTTGTAAATTAAGTGTTGGTAATGGCTGAAAATGAGGAGTTAGATGTTCATGACCGTGAGGTTTCACTTAGTGATGTGATGCAAGCTGTAATCAAAGTGCAGGATAGCACCTGTGGAAAGTTTGCAACAGTAGATTGTAATATTTCAAATAGATTGTAAATGTGTAGATTGCATGGTTTACTTTTTTTTTCCTACTTAAAAAAGAAAGAAAAACTTAATCAAGAAATAATTTTAACAGGATGCTGCTACGAAGTCTCCCAAACAAATCTCTCAAAATTAGTCATTCCCACGATCGCCTGACATTAAGCAAAGTCCAATACAAATTGGTCTGGTCGATTAAAGTGATATGCACAAGTGACGTCTAGGTATTACACCTTTATGTCATTCAAATCTTCTTGAAATCATGTACAGTAATATTATTGATTTAGGGGTGGGGATCTAGACAGTTTACAAGTTCTCAAACAGGCAGGAGGTAGGGGTAAGATTGACCCTAGGGAACTAGTCGACAGTTTTCAAGTTTTCAAAAAGAAGGGGGTGGATCTTGACTGTTTACAAGTTCTCAAAACAGGATGGGGTGGTGTTACACCGAGGAACTCATTTTATTCGTTTTATTGTCCAATACAAGAATATTTATGGTTAAGGATTGGGGATCTCAACCGTTTACAAGTTCTCAAACATGAGGGGTTGGGGATGATCCAGAGGGACTCCCACTATATTTCAGTTGTTTTGTTGCCTCATAAAAGAATATATTTGGTTTAGGGGTGGGGATCTCGATCGTTTACAAGTTTTCAAAAAGACGGGGGCAGGGGTCACCCCTGGGGACTCATCTTCTTTTGCATGTGATTTGTTTTATTGTCCAGTACAAGAATATATATGGTTAAGGGGTGTGGCTCTTGACCATTTCCAAGTTGTCAAACAACAGGGGGTACGGCTGACCCAAAGAGACTCGCACTTTATTTTACATTATTTGTGTTGTTGCCCCATACAAAAGTATATATGGTTTATGGGTGGGGATCTCGACCATTTTCCAAGTTCACAAACATGAGAGGGTGGGGGCTGACCCAAACGGACACCCACTTTATTTCATTTGATTTGTTTTGTTGCCCCATACAAAAAGGTATATGGTTTAGGGTGGGGATCTCGACCGTTTCCAAGTTCACAAACATGAGAGGGTGGGGGCTGACCCAAACGGACACCCACTTTATTTCATTTGATTTGTTTTGTTGCCCCATACAAAAATATATATGGTTTATGGGTGGGGATTTCGACCATTTTCCAAGTTCACAAACATGAGAGGGTGGGGGCTGACCCAAACGGACACCCACTTTATTTCATTTGATTTGTTTTGTTGCCATATACAAAAAATATATATGGTTTAGGGGTGGGGATCTCGACCGTTTACAAGTTTTCAAAAAGAAAGGGGTGGGGTGACTGACCCCTCTGGAGTTCCTATATATTTCATTGTCCCATACAATAGTATATATGGTATATGGGTGGGGATCTCAACTGTTAACAAGTTCTCAAACAGCCAGGGGGTGAGAGTAACCCCAGAGGACTCGTTTTTTATTTCATTTGATGTGTTTATTGTAACGTATAAGAATATATATGTTTTAGGGGTGGGGATCTGACTGTTTTTAAGTTCTCAAACATGAGGGGTTGGGTGGGGGTGTCACCATGGACTCAACCTAAATCTAATTAATTAATTTTTGTTTTATGGTCCTGTTATCATTACTGAAAACAATGTGTGTCTGTCACTGTTTTCAAGTTAAAAAAAATTATTATTGTTATTGAAAATTAAAAAAAGAAATCCCATAGGGTTCTATAGTAAATTCCTCCCTTCTGTTGGCCCCTCAAAATACAACTAAATAGACCCCAAGAAAAATAATAAGAACTGAACAAAAACTTTGTTTAGGAGTCTTAATAGCAATTAGTATAATTGCGAATTTTGTTATAATAGTCCGATTTCTAATGCCGAATATGTAAAAGGCAAAGTTTATTATAGTCCGAGTTTGTTGTGGGCCGAGATGAGATGAGATACTCTCGGGCTTTTACCTATTGCATAAACATTTGTAAAAATCGTAGTAAGCGACGAAAATGTTCATTCATGAAATATTTTAAACACGGTCTTAATTTTCTTTTCAACCGGAGGAAGGTAGAAAACCTTTGAAACCGGGATTATAGTACTCCCGTTTGGCGGCACACATGTCTGGAGAATACCGATAAAATCACGTAGAACTTGCTGTCTCGTGTGTGTATTGATTTTACTTTCCGCGTAGCGCAGATCCGTGAAGTAGTGTTTGTTCGTCATTTTCAAATGAAGTTGAATTATTTGATTTATCGATGAAAATTCAGTACATTTTAATTCAAGCTGTATGCTATTAAAATAAAAGAGCTCAAAATTTCAAAAGCATCTTTCTATTATTAGTTTTAAACACCAGTACTACATTATCTAGAAGTAGGACACACTTCCTAAAGTAAGATAGTCTGTCTCTTTTACGGTTAGAGTGTCCGATGCCTTAAGAAAGTTTATTGCTATAGCAAGCTATAGCAAACTTTCCAAAAACGCAAGGTGAATTTAACGCTAGTTTAAGGAAAGACATTTCCGATTTAAGACGAGAAGTTCACGGGGCTACTGTTTCTGTACCTTCCAAGGTTAAAAAGTTAAAAACTGAATCCCAGTACAATTGGAAATACGAGGGGAATAAAGTTCAATTCCTTCTTAACACTAAATTTGTAGAAGATCTCACACAATCCATTTGGGCAATTGATAACTCAAAAGTTGAATACGCACGAGATACTATCAAAGAAGTTATTGATAAGATCAAAAGGCGAAATAAACTTAAGGGGGATGGGCGACTGTTCGACAGTATGATACAAACCCAGTAGCAAGTGAATCTGACGATGAGAGCAACTTAAATAAAGCAGAAAACAAGGCGTTACGTAAACGTAATTCAAAGGGGAAAAAGGCTGCTGCTAAGCCTAACTTTAATTAAAAATCGAGTGATAATTCTCAATTTAATGCTACTTTTCCAGCAAAAAATCAGCCCTTTCGTGACCCCCAGTCATGATACAACGGACAAACCTTGTACCATGGTCAAGCAAGATAATGTTTTTTAAATAGATGTTTTTTTTTTAGGGAGACGGATTTATAAAAGTTTTTCCAAACTTGTTTCCGAATCCCATATTTGAACTTTATGTAAGATCATGTAACATTGTAATATTTATCTTGACATTTTTCATTGATAAATAATTACATTAGATGTATGTTTCATTGTAATACGTTATTCTGATTGGCTAACTAGCAATCTCGTGATATTCCTTAATCAATTGCATTACACAAGCAACTTTTCATTCATGATGACACGAGGTCCCACAATAAATTGCACAGGTAAATGAAATAAAAACTTGATAAAAGGCGTGTTTTCATGATCCTATAGGTTAAAATGTAATAATAAGTATTGAATGCTTTTTTTGTAACTTTATAGGGTTGTAAAAGCGTTGACCGTGCTCACATTTTTAGTAAATGTACTTCGGTCAACGCTTCGCGCTTCATACTAAAAATGTGCGCACGGTCAACGCTGTTACACCCCAATAAATTTACAAAAAAGAGCATTCAATTCTTAAATACTGTTCAAACTAAATCTGTGGCCATAGGCGGATCCAGGGGGCCTGGGGGGGGGGGGGGGCCCGCCCCCCCCTTTCGTGGGAAAAATTTGGTTGATTATATAGGAAATCATTGAAGCATGACTGGAGCCCCCCCCTTTTTAGGAAAAGTTCTGGATCCGCCAATGGACTGGCTTCCATGAATTATTTTTTAAATATAACACCGTACTTGTAGAGGTTTTTTTCAGTAAGAATATAAATTACCGTCACAATAAATCGCACGAAAATAGACTCAAATAAACATGGGAATCCTTAAACTCTCCGACGAAGTACATTTACCGAGATCCATTAAAAAATCAATATTGATTGAAATATATATAGTTTTTGTCATAGGTCAGAAATTGGAACTACCTGTCAGCTATTTATACAAAAATCAATATTGTTTGAATTTACATGTTTACTTGCAGATTAACTTTGATCCGTATGTTATATTTTACGGGGGAAATCTGTTTTTAATCGGTGAACAAAAAATATGTGAAAAATGTCAATGATTTAAGGACAATCATGATAAGTGAATTGTGATTATTAAGATTTACAAACACCAGTATATTTATTATCTGTGTAATTGCTTGACAACCATGTAAATATTGTTTTATATACAAAATTCAATTATAATTTATTTAGAAATAGACACATAATGGAAAACTGAACCAATCATTATAAATTAAGCTACTTACATTTTTTAAGCTGAAATCAGTATACAAATTGAATCAAAATTCATTATGCTACCATGTACATGGTCATAGACATAGAACCGGTACTGGCTTCTGTATTTTTACATTGGTCATTTAAATTTATGCAAACTGCTGTCGGTATGACCTGGTATATTAATCCGTGAACTAAAATAAATACAAATTAAAGTAATATTACAAAAAGCAACCCTGCAGGCACACAACATTGATTAAACATTGAATCAATGTTTATTTTCTATGTTGAATCAATGTTGAATTATTATTAGATTTTGAAAATTTGTATCAATGTTGAAAGTCTATGTTGAATCAACGTTGATGTTCAACTTTGAATCAATATATAATAATGTTTGCTTCAACATTGTTTCAACCAATAGCACGGTGGGTATGGTTGTCCTGCGAGAGAACGTTATGTGCTGGTGATTCGGTCCTGACGGGTGCTGGTGATCAATGAAAAAATGTAAACAAAGACGAAAATGATGATTTTTGACGTTTTCACTCATAAAAAATGGAAGAAAACAGTTGAGATTTTCAATTTTGTTTCTTATGGGTTCATATAAACCATTAAAAAGTTTACCCTCTAAACTGTTTCAGTAAGCGTAACACAAAAATGCTCATTTTCAGAAAATCTAGAACTGAAAAAATAAAACAAAATGCTCATAGAGTCCGCTTTCTATACCGCAATCCACACGACAAAACTATTTTGTGAAAAAAAACATTGCAATTTATTAAAATTTAGCATTTTCTCAATTTATTCATGTCCTGATACTGTGTTGGTGGGTCCTGTCATTGTGCTGGTGGGTCCCGATACGGTGCTGGTGATTTTGGATAAGAAGTTGGTCATATTTGAAACAAATGTTACAAAATCAATAAAATTGGGCAGATAATTGTTGTCAATAGGATCTATGACTCCTATTTTAGCTCTTGTGCATCCATTTGGCTGTTTAATATGTGTTTTCAAATGATCGTAACTTGTATTACATAATTACATAAAAAGGGCAACATCTTTCGTCCAATATAAGATAACAATATATAGTATCTAAAATAAGAATAGTTTTATTAAGATATTAAATGCCCCTTACATTGATGCTTCAACAATGATCAAAGCCCATGCCGCATAGACATGTTTGTTAGCGCTCCGCATACCCCTCCCCACTTCCACCCAACCAACCCTCCTCATTTCCTCCTTCACTGTTACAGTGGTGTACCAACACAACAATTTATCACATAAAATAATAACACAAAGACACACATTATTGAACAACGAATGCTCGCAGGTACTGAAAGCTAGTTCAAAGCCGCTTTTTCAACTAATAGATAAACCATGTTCTCATATACAAAAATCCCAATCGTGTCGATTAAAAAAGTCTCAAAACTTAAGTTCACATTTTAATGTTTGATGAAGCAGAATTTTAAAAGTGTGCAGTGAATCTTGTGCTCATAACAGTTATTTTCATAATTATATGTACATAAGACTTATAAAGGAATTAAGAAGGTACCAAGAAGACTTAGTATTTTACAGTTCAATTTTATGATCATGAATGGAAGGAATTTCAGAATGGTACGGAAGTTTACATAGGACAAAGAGAAATTGATAGTATTTTTTGACGAAAGACTTAAACGCTTCTTTGCATTATATAGTACAGCTCTTCTATAAAAACATGCAAAGAAAAACTTTGATTGACTTGCTTGCTATGTTTGCTTGGATGTTTTCAAACAATAGGTAGGCGGAGTTTCAATACATACTGGGATTTGATTGGACAAATACAAACTGACAGGAATTGAAGTTAATGTTTATTGTCCAAACAAATTCCAGTATATAGTAAACAGACTACTTACCTATCGTTTACAAACATCCAAACAATCATAGTAAGCAATGTGATCAATAGTCAATCTAATTAAAAACCGATCTTATCTCTCCTGTTTCTGATATGTCGCGTGGGAGATCTAACGAAACCGGCTTTAAGGTCACATGTGAGTGAACTAAAAGTCATGAATTTATAAAGATATGCAAATGAGTTGACGACCTATTAATAAGCCAATCAAAAAAAAAGTTTGTGAATTATAATGACTGACGATTTCGTCGTAAATAAAATGAGTTACATCCCTTTGCCTTACGTTAAACTTCCAAGATCGTGGAAGACTCAATTTCATTGGTCGAAAAAGACACACCTACGAGGTCACTCACATGTGACCTCAAAGCGGGTTTCGTTAGATCTCCCACGCGACATATCAGAAACAGTAGCGATGAGAGATCGGTTTTTAATAAGATTGATCAATAGTTTGCTTTGCATATATTTATAGAAGAGCTGTAAATTCTAAAAAAAAAATTCTTGTTGTCGTAGATGGTTAAATCCTCAACAAAATCTCAATAACTTTGTTGGAACGAATAAAGGTTTTAAATCAAATTTTCGTGGACTTTTTAGCTTCCACCCTGACGAGACATGTTAGCTGTTCGTATGCTGTTGCACCTGACGCACGGAAACTTTCACATTTCCATCTTCTTTTCTAAAATATTTTACCCAGCTCATACTTGACAGGATTGTTATCCTAGTAAAAGATGTAACCAATGAATTGAACACAAGTTAAAAATGCCACAATACTATATAATTCAATTTATGTGTCAATTTGTTCGAAAAAAGTCGAAAAGAAGAGAGTTTTTTAATGTCATGATTATCTGTCGCTTTCTAGATCTATGCTTAGCATTTATTTCAGATGACAAGGACTCCTCACCCTGGTGACCCTGCTGCCTTTCATAACTTTATCCGTATACATACATTAATAGATAAACAAAAGGCTGCAACTGGTATTTTTGTATTTAAAATGATTCGTTGTAACGAGAATATTTGTGGTGAATGGAAACTGTGGGGTCAAAATCTTAAATTGCTTATAAATGTTGCTGGACCCAGTTTCGTTATCTGATCTGAATTTTCTGAAATGTGCAAGGTAGATAGACCTCAGCCTTTTGATTTTTTTTACTCGGTAAGTTTTGCCCTAATTGCTTGAACTTTTGCAATATTAAAGCCGATTTCAATGAGTGTGTAGACAAAGGGAATATCTTTGGTTATCTTGCTTGCTGAACAGAAAAGTCATTGTTAGGTTATGTAAACTACCCTACTTTAAGAGTAGACTAGTCCGACAAATGACACATCTTTCTGTCTGTAGGACCAGGCTACTTCGAAAGGAGGGTAGTATACCTTACCTAACAATGACTTCACGGTATAGCTAACAAGCAAGCTAACCAAAGATTTTACCTTTGCCTACTTATTCAATGGAATCGGCTGTAACTAAAAACTCGAATACATTTTAACAGACAGTGGTCATGTTTGTTGATGAATATTGTTTTTCCTAGATTCACTCTTGAAAAATCATTTGGTAACATTTGGTCAAGTAATTTCAGAAAAGATCTTTTTATAATTGCGGACACCAAGACAATACATGAACCTCACACGACCCCTCGACACAGGTGAGCTTATATATGATCTTATAGCGATTTGGGTTGATAACCAGTTGAAATTAAGCCAGTTTTTTGTGTGCGTAGATTTGTATTGTTTTATAAAAAAGAAGATGTGGTATGATTGCAAATGAGACAACTATCCACAAAAGACCATAATGACACAGACATTAACAACTATAGGTCACCGTACGGCCTTCAACAATGAGCAAAGCCCATACCGCATAGTCAGCTATAAAAGGCCCCGATAAGACACTGTAAAAAAATTCAAACGAGAAAATTAACGGCCTTATTTATGTAAAAAAAAAATCTATATTTTTGCTCTCCATTTTTATGCAAAATCTTTTACATTTTTATTTTATGGGTTATTGTTAGGGTCGTACGATGACGTATGGTTGTTAACACATACTTCCTTTGGTTTCTTATGGAAATTTGTCCATGGACAACAAACATACACATCATCTACTTTATATAAGTATTGTAAAAATTACAACGTATTTTGGTGATCTTGCAAAATGATCGTAATCCCTGAAATCGTAAACATATTTTCTTATCTAAAAAGGGGCAAGAAGGGTTCCATTAACAGGCCAATAAATAAGATTACAGTTAATTTAAAAAAATAAATAAAAAAATAGTTTTTTTTTCTTTTTCTTCTCATAATACTTAGAAAGTACATAGTGAGCAGTGGTCGTTACATACAAACGTTCACGTAAATTGTCCCAGTCAATGGATGTATTTAATGTGTCAATCAATGGCCACAGCCACACTGTTTTGAATTTCATTCTAATTTATGCTGAAATACACTGCCATTGTTTTAGATATAATTCTATAATCAGTGTGACAATTAAATATAAATCTACTAAATATTCTATTTTATGTGAATATCGTTGTCAATTTAAAAAGAATTGTGCCTAATACTTCTTTTTTTGACAATTCTGGTATCCACAACTACTGGGTTTTATATAGTTTAGCCAACGTTGATTCAGTGTTGGTTTTTCAACACAATGTTAATTCAACGTTGAAACAATGTACTAACTTCAACGTTGCATTGTCAACGTTGAATTAAGAGATAACTGTATTGTATTTGAAGCTTTAAGGACGTCCATCGGTAGTTTTACTGTCGAAAATTTAGTTTACCTGGCGACGCGGAGCAAACGGGTATTTGCGACAGTAAAACTACCGATGGACGTCCGCAAAGCTTCAAATACAATACAGTTATCTCTATTCTAATGCAAAACAAGTTCATAATTAAATTTCAATAATTATTTCAGTGTAAAACCTTCATTAAAGAAAATTCCGCGAAAAGATGTTATCTTCTTTGGTCCCTACACTAGGTGACGTCATAGGTATGCTTCCGGCGTCAAACATAAACAACGTGCGTTTTCTGGCTTCTGTGCCGCTTTAGAGGCTTCAGAATGTAATAAAATTTCATAAAAGGAAGATTTTTAGGCGCAACAAGTGAGTTTTGTGTTTATTATTATAGAAATAACATGTCAATACATTGCGAAATTCAAAATGTCGGCTTCCTTAGTTACAGACAAGGAGATAGAGAATATTTTACGCTTGCTGTCATCCAATCAGAACCATTGATACAACATTTTAATTGCATTAGAATCAATGTTGAATATTTGTTGATCAATGTATAACCTAAAATCAACAAAGAATCAACGTTGATTCCACAACGTGTGCCTGCAGGGGAGGGATCAGAACAAGAACTAGAGGCTCTCAAGAGCCTGTGTCGCTCACCTGTTAATGTGTTTACTGATGTCGGCCATCTTCGTTGGTAGGCGGGGTCATTAGACACTTTTTTTTTTAAATAGATACCCTAGAACAATGTATTATGATTGTAGCGAAGTTTGGTTAAATTTGGACAAGTCGTTTTAGAAAAGATTTTTATACAAGTTACAAAAATGACGAAAAGTTGTTCAATATTGACTATAAAGGGCAATAACTCCTTAAGGGGTCCTCTAACAATTTTAATCATGCTGACTTATTTGTAGATCTTACTTTGCTGAACATTATTGCTGTTTACAGTTTATCTCTATCTATAATAGTATTCAAGATAATAACCAAAAACTGCAAAATATCCTTAAAATCACAAATTTTAGGGCAGCAACCCAACAACCGGTTGTCCGATTCAACTCAAAATTTGTGAGGGGATATATCTTATTCTGATGGACATTTAAATGTTGAAAGATTTGCCCTAAATGTCTTAGTTTCAAAGATATAAAGCAAAAACTGCATTTTACCACTATGTTCTAATTTTAGCCATGTCGGCCATTTTGTTTAGTAGGCTGGGTCATCGGACACATTTTTTAAACTATAAACCACAATGATAATTGTGGCCAAGTTTGGTTAAATTTTGCAAAGTAGTTTTGGAGAAGAAGATTTTTAGAAAAGTTACAAAAAATGACGTAAAGTTGTTAAAAATTTACTATAAAGGGCAATAACTCCTTAAGGGGTCAACTGACCATTTCCGTCATGTTGACTTATTTGTAGGTCTTACCTTGCTGAACATTATTGCTGTTTACAGTTTATCTCTATCTATAATAATATTCAAGATAATAACCAAAAACAGCAAAATTTTCCTAAAATTACCAATTCAGGGGCAGCAACCCGACAATGGGTTGTCCGATTCATCTGAAAATTTCAGGGCAGATAGATCTTGACCTGATAAACAATTTTACCCCATGTCAGATTTGCTCTAAAGTTTTGGTTTTTGAGTTATCAGCCAAAAACTGCATCTTACCCCTATGTTCTATTTTTAGCCATGGCGGCCATCTTGGTTGGTTGGCCGGGTCACGCCACACATTTTTTAAACTAGATATCCCAATGATGATTGTGGCCAAGTTTGGTTTAGTTTGGCATGGTAGTTTCAGAGGAGAAGATTTTTGTAAAAGATTACTAAGATTTACGAAAAATGGTTAGAAATTGACTATAAAGGCCAATAACTCCTAAAGGGGTCAACTGACCATTTTAAATATGTTGACTTATTTGTAGATCTTACTTTGCTGAACATTATTGCTGTTTACAGTTTATCTCTATCTATAATAATATTCAAGATAATAACCAAAAACAGCAAAACTGCCCTAAAATTACCAATTCAGGGGCAGCAACCCAACAACCGGTTGTCAGATTCATCTGAAAATTTTAAGGGCAGATAGATCTTGACCTGATAAACAATTTTAACCTATGTCAGATTTGCTCTGAATGCTTTGGTTTTTGAGTTATAAGCCAAAAACTGCATTTTACCCCTATGTTCTATTTTTAGCCATGGCGGCCATCTTGGTTGGTTTGACAGGTCACGCCACACATTTTTTAAACTAGATACCCCAAGGATGATTGTGGCCAAGTTTGGTAGAATTGGCCCAGTAGTTTCAGAGGAGAAGATTTTTGTAAAAGTTTACGGACGACGGACGACGGACGACAGACGACGGACGACGGACGCAGGACGACGGACGACGGACGCCAAGTGATGAGAAAAGCTCACTTGACCTTTCAGGTCAGGTGAGCTAAAAATCTTAAACTTTAAGACAATTCTGAAAGTAAATTAAATTTGGTTTAATCTTTTTATTGTTTTCATTGAAGCATTGACTATTTTACTTTGTCACTTTCAGCTGAAAAAAATTGTATTTGGCAAACTTTTAGGAATTTTGGTCCTCAATGCTCTTCAACTTCGTACTTTATTTGGCCTTTTTAACTTTTTTGGATTCGAGCGTCACTGATGAGTCTTTTGTAAACGAAACGCATCTGGCGTATATACAAAATTTAGTCCTGGACCAGTGGTATCTATGATGAGATTATTTACAACCGGCACTGGGTCATTGCCACTACCGGTGGAGATTTATTTCCCTGAGGGTATCACCAGCCCAGTAGTCAGCACGTTGGTGTTGGTGCTGGCATGAATTATCATTGATATGGTTATATTTATAAATTAACTGTTTACAAAATTTTGAATTTTTGAAATACTAAGGCTTTTCTACCTCAGGCATAGATTACCTCAGATGTATTGGCAAAATTTTTAGGAATTTTGGTCCTCAATGCTCTTTAACTTCGTACTGTTTATTTTGCCTTTTTAACTTTTTTGGATTCGAGCGTCACTGATGAGTCTTTTGTAGACGAAACGCGCGTCTGGCGTATATACAAAATTTAGTCCTGGTATCTACGATGAGTTTATTTACTTCAAGGAAACACGATTAATTATTTGATTAGCTATGTGCTTAATGCACAAATACCCTCTTCTGGTCTAGTTGAAATCTTTTCCCAAAACTCTTAAAATCTACTTCGAAATAAGGAAACATGCGCATGTAAACACACATTATTGCGGTTGCGTTGATTTTGATTGTTTGATTAGCATCCAGTGACAAAACTTTCGTGTATATTCAGGTTGAGAACAAATAAATATAAATCTGATAGGTAGTTCTGTAGAATGGATCGACTAGTAAGAAGATCATGCTAGTGCGCTGCTCCTGGACCAAAGTGTTTTTTGTGGGCAAAAGAGGAGATGGCAATTGTTTAAAAGGGGCAGCTTTCAATAGGCCATCCATCTCAGGAACCTCTCAAATAGAAATTGTAAGGGTTCATTTAAAGGCACTCTACCTACATGATAACCGGATTTAACGTACCTACTCATACCGGACGTTGTAGGGGATTTGAAAATCCAGCATGACAACTCTGTAGTCGATTTCACAAATAAATTTACGACTATAATTAAGATTGATCGTAAGTATGCTGAATTGTTCGTGACTTACGATTAATCATAGCCGAAAGTTGTTTTTTTTTGTGATTTTTGCTTCAAGCTAAAATTAATTTAAACAGTTATGTGTATTATTTAAACCTAAAGGATACTGTTGTTGTTTTTTTTTATATTTTCTTAAAATGGTAAAATACCATACGAAAGCATGTGAATGGTATAGAGAAAATGCGAGGTAAAAGCGGGATAATTGACGTGATAATAGTACCCTTTCTATATATATACTTGTATTTTAAAATAACCCTTTTATCGTGTACATTTTTTACTTACTGTAAAACAAAAGTTACTATAACATTGTTATCATTTGAATGCAAATATTGTTACTTGTAATGATAAAATGTTTCATAATGTCATGAGAACCATAGAAGCATACATATGAAAAGAAATCTTCTACATTTGACATGGCGTTAGTGGTCGTTTTCGTTACATTGCTCGTCACAGCTGGAGCGTCACACTTGTCAACTTCAATATGGACTCACAATCAGGCAAATTCTCTAAATCAGTTCTTTGGGACGTTGAAAAAAACAAGCTAGAACAAGTATGAAGATATATTCTTATACCTCTAAGCCTGTGATATATACACATGGAAAAAAGTATTGCAACACCAAATTGAAATTCAAATTAAAAAAAAACTTTAAATTTTTTTGTTAAATAATTTGTTGAAATAGAACTAATTAAATATTATTCAAATATCACCTGAGTTTAATCAATAAATATCGACTCTATCAGTTCTTATCTGCACATGCAGGTACTGAACTCGTAAACACTAAAACAGCTGTTTTTATCCTCATTGTTTTCAACACTTAAAATAACCAAATTTATAAATTTATGTGATTGAGACCTTGTAATTGGTCATCCACAACTCATAACTGCAGCAAGATGGCAGATAATCAGCAGGAGGGAAGCAGGTATGTCGCTGTGACAATTGCGCGTATTGTTGGTCATCACCATTCCATTATAAGTCGTTTTGAGAATAAAAATCAGTCAAGAAACGATGTTAAAGACTTTCGGAGGTCAAAAAGACCCCCTATAACATCTGGTAGTGAAAATCAAGCATAATGAAGGTTGGTCAGAAGGAAACCCATGTGCAAACAATACAATCCTAAAAAGAGAGTGATGACCATACAGGAGCCTTTAAACAAGAACTGTTCGAGATTGGCTCATCGCTACTGGTTTTCGTGCGATAATACCATTTCGGGGACCTTTGCCTACGAACAGACACACAGATTCGCGTATCCAATATAGTACAGAGTTCGCCAAAGTTGGAAATTGGCGTCGTGGAGGAAGATCCATTGTTCCAAAGGAATTCGGTTTATCTTCCTTGTCCCAATCGTAGTCCGAATTTGAACCATATCGAACATATATGGTACACTATTGGGCGTAAAGTGCACGAAAGGACACCCCAGTTCAAACACGTCATGAAATAAACAATACCCTTCGTCAAGAATGGTTGCTGCTACCTTAGCAACAAATTAGTCGACTTATGGCAGGAATCAGAAGACGTTAAGATGCGGCTATCCGTTTGAATGGAGGCTGCGCACAAATTACTAATTCTTTGGCGTATAACGATCAACCATGATATGAACAATCATCTGAAGATTAATTTTGAAATGTCTGACATTATAAAGTTCGACTACAGCAAAAGTTGTAAAATGCATTTTTTTATGTACCAAAAACACTTCATTTTGTTAAAAAAATTTGGTTAGATAAAACTTTTTTTTTCATTTATTTTTTGTTCGTTTTAATGCCAATGTCATCATTAACTACGTTTCAATATTATTTTACAAATATTTTATCATATTCCATCCAAAATAAGAGACTGATTTTTCAAGTTTTAAAAAATCAAGGTGTTGCAATAGTTTTTTCCATGTGTATATATTAGTTCTTCTAAGTTAATGCCCTACATGTATTTGTATAAAGGCAAACACACACTTTTCGATATCGATATCCTACCCTCAGATTGAATTGCCAGATATTTATGAAACTATTATCTTAACATTCCACATTTCTAAATCATGCATAGAGATCACCCGTTATCTGTATAAAGAAGTTCTTGAAAAGATAAAACATATCTATACCCGAGTAAACAGTACAGAGAGAATTCCTATTTATCACTTTCTACTATAGCCCGGTTTGTTTCTCATTTTATCAATCGAAACTTCACTAGAAAATACAGTAATGTCATCTTAACTAACCAGTTCAATAGTACAAATTGTAACATGTTTTATAACAAATTTGGCAGGAAACAGAATAACAATTTTACCCGGCCACGTCCACTTGTATTTGTAGTATTTGTATTTTTATCTTTCTGATAAGTTAAGCCTTTTTCAACTGATTTGTATAGTTCGTTCTTATGTTGTACTGTTACACCACTGTCCAAGGTGAAGGGGGCAAAACAAGTGGTCGGTTAGGGGAGGGTTGGGGTCCTGCTAACATGTATAACCCCTCCACATTCTATTTGTATGTGCCTGTCCCAAGTCAGGAGCCTGTAATTCAGTGGATGTCGTTTGTTTAAGTGTTACACATTTGTTTTTCGTTCAATGTATGTACATAAATTAGGTCGTTAGTTTTCTCGTTTGAATTGTTTTATATTATCATTTCGGGGCCTTTTATAACTGACTATGCGGTATGGGCTTTGCTCATTGTTGAAGGCCCTACAGTGACCTATAGTGGCTATTTTCTGTGTCATTTAAGTCTCTTGTGGAGAGTTGTCTCATTGGCAATCATACCTAATCTTCTTTTTTCTTTATATTATCTATCCTTGATCTCACCGAGCTATCCTTACCGCCAATTCGTATACCTTAAAGACTTGTAAGTCATAGCTGACCTTAGTAATGCTAATCAGACTTTCGAACACACAATTTGCATTCCCCGAAATTCCAAGAGCTGCATCAACTGGAACGACTTACACCATATTCTCCACGATGTGAATTGCAAAACCACCAACACTTCAACTCTTCCACAATATAAATGCAGGTACAGTGAAGATCACTTCTAACCTCTCATTACATCTGTCAGAATCTGTCAGGAGAACTGTTCTAGGACAGTACGTAGAACTGTCAGCCTGACACCTTTTAGTCAGTTCTAGCTAGAACAGTTCTAACCTAGAACTGATTTGGTCAGTTCTATATGGAAAGCCTCAGCTGTCATATATTAGAGATTTGCATAACGTTATGCTGAAGCTTACAATGTAAGGTTAATACAGCGTGATGATGAATTAAATCATCAAAATGAAAACTTTAAATAATAAAATGCAAAGTTGAATCTGCGTTGTGTTGACTTGCAACTTCAAGTGTTGATGTTGTGAAAGGATCGTGGTAAGCCACGGCGTTATGATGATATGCTTATAACACGTAACGTTGAGTTGAAACTACATATTGTTAAGTTGACATTACACGATGTTAACTTGATACTGGATAATGTTTAGACGTACTCTTCGGCTGTTAGGATAACAAATGAAACGAAAAGTTGAACTTCATGATGTTGACTTATTATTAATAAATGTAAAGCTTAGATATCACTATGTTATATCATTATAATGTCACGATAGGTTTATCATAATGTATGTAGTCTTTAAACTACACTATGTTAAGCTAAACTAGCATACTGTTATATTACTTTAATGCCACAATAAGCTAACCATACAATATTTTCACTAGATATTACACGACGTACAGTTGAAAGTACGTGTTGTTGAGCTAGGATTGCACAATGTTAAATCAGTATTATGTCATGATAAGCTAACCATACAATATTGTCACTAGATATTACACGACGTACAGTTGAAAGTACGTGTTGTTGAGCTGGGATTGCACAATGTCAAATCAATATTATGTCACGATAAGCTAACCATACAATATGCTCACTAGAAATTACACGACGTACAGTTGAAAGTACGTGTTGTTGAGCTAGGATTGCACAATGTTGAATCAGTATTATGTCAACTTAAGCTAACCATACAATATTCTCACTAGATATTACACGACGTACAGTTGAAAGTACGTGTTGTTGAGCTAGGATTGCACAATGTTAAATCAATATAATGTCACGATAAGCTAACCATACAATATGCTCACTAGAAATTACACGACGTACAGTTGAAAGTACGTGTTGTTGAGCTAGGATTGCACAATGTTAAATCAATATTATGTCACGATAAGCTAACCATACAATATTCTCACTAGATATTACACGACGTACAGTTGAAAGTACGTGTTGTTGAGCTAGGATTGCACAATGTTAAACCAATATTATGTCACGATAAGCTAACCATACAATATGCTCACTAGAAATTACACGACGTACAGTTGAAAGTACGCGTTGTTGAGCTAGGATTGCACAATGTTAAATCAGTATTATGTCATGATGAGCTACCAGTGCAAAATGCGCACTAGAAATTACACGACGTACAGTTGAAAGTACGTGTTGTTGAGCTAGGATTGCACAATGTTATATCATAATTATGTCACGATAGGCTTACAATGTATTAAACATTATTTTGTCACAAAACGACACGAAGGTGGAAAATAGGACCACTGATGTAGGACCTGAGGTATCTTGCAAATAGTGCCGCATATGCGTAGTAGTTATATGATATAAAAAGAGAATGAATTAAAAATACATTATTCTAGTTTCTATTTACACTATTACAGTACGGTCCGTATATCATTTTGAAATAGTGAAAAGTTTTCCAATTGTAGAATTTTGGAATTTAAAAAGTTTTGAATTTTTCAAGTAAATTTTCAACAAATACTTGAAAATTTAAAATTATTAATATCGTTTTTAGATTTTATAGTTTAGATTTTTGATTAATCTTTAAAAGTACTAAACTTAACGTAATGTTTTGATTATTTCGCCTTTTTTAAAGTTTGATTTTTTAAAGTTTCAAAATTAAAAAGGGGCTGCTAAAGTTTATGTATAGAATGAGACCAGAGGCAGGCAGTTGATAATATATTGCCTTGTATCATTGATTTCAGTTCAAAGTATTGATACGGAAGAAATTTTTAATCTATGGTGTCGCTATGAACGTAGTGCTAGCCGTGAATGTTGGAGGTTGTTGATATCTGTTTTACAGTGTTAGCCGCTTAGAGTAACTAAAAGATCAAATATTAGTAGCTTGGTGCCAGGACACTATATGTAAATAAACTTATCATAGATAGACGCCAGGTTGGAAATTTTGTATTTGCAGCAGCCTCGCGTTTCGTCTACAAAAAAAACTAACAAGTCACGCTCGAAACAAATAAAATTAAAAAGACCAAATCAAATATAATCATAAAGGCCAAATAAAGTAAACGTTACCATTCAACTAATCGTTCTGGTTTTATTTTAAAGCTCAATACATTCATATCATATAAACGTTTACCATAAATATTTTTCAGCTTGCAAATCTATGTAATAGTTGCCGCTGTTCATTAAGCTCCCATCTATTTATTTGTAGGTGTCGGCATTTTGAAAATTGAAATTTTAAACAAGTTTATATTTAACCCCTTTCCACTTTGCGAATGCGAGTCGGCTGCCTTGTAGCGGCATTGCCCTGCTCTTTTCTGATATCTACAAGGGTGTCTTTTACGTGCAAGAGTTTCGGCTCTCTCTTAACACTGTTAAGCAATTTATGGTCCCCTTCCGACGGACTGTCACTGTTAAGCCAATAAAGGGACCAGATGTTTTTTGCTAGTTCCGTGTTTGTAATTTGTCCATTTTTAAGTTATCGCACAACAATCAAATTTCAGGCCAAGTACTCCTCACGTTAAGAACCCCTGCAGTGACTCGTTGCAAGGAAAGATTTCTGTACCTATTCAATATATCATCATTTTTCCAGTGGCATATACGACTCCTACCTATTCTACCTGTTGTATATTATGTTAATTTGTTATAATCTTGAACATACATGTAATATTTGCCACTGGCAACCATCCATCAATAATTAAGAATAGGTCGTTTTACCAAAAAAAAAATGGGTTTCAACTCCCTTGGGCAAAGTGGTCCTATTCTGTCTGAGTAAAGGCTCCGCGTTAACTTTGTCGACCGTACTTTGACCTATAATGGTTTACATTTACATATTGTGATTGTGATGGAGAGTTTTCACATTGACACTCATACCACATCTTCTTATATCTACTAAGTTGGAATTTGATAGTTCAACTTTCCATTTGGTTCTTTGTAAGCCTCAAATCTATGTCCGGCCTCAAATCTATGTCCTTTCCCCAAATCTATGTCCTTTTTAATATTGCGTCATAGACGTTCCAAATCTATGTCCTGTACTGTCTCACATCTATGTCCTTTATTTACTCAAATCTATGGCCATTTTTGGCTCGAATCTATGTCCTTTCATTGACGTAAAACATAACAAAACGTCATCAAGTAAACAATGAAAAGTTAACAATTACAGGTGTAAGTACGGCCTTTAACACGGAGCATTAACTTACAACGAACAAACATTGAACAAGTGGTTTATATGACAAAAGAAAGTTAACATTTTGTCTATTAATACATATGGTTTAAAATTGCTTTATATTTTGTTTTTTTAAACTGGAGGAAAATCTGTTATGAATAGTGGACTGATGGAATATTTTCAAATACGTCAACTAGAGATTTATCCTCTTGAAATGTTTTCTGACAATTATCGGGATATCTTTACTGACTCCTACTTTTTGGGAATATTTATAATTCAAAACAAATCCAGCCATGAACAAAGGGACTGCAGTGTTTACATCTGGTTTCTGGAGAGAATGAATGTGCCGAAACATAAAGAATGATTCTTTTCGGGGAAAGATTTTTGTAATTAACCTTTTCTCTGCCATAGGGCCTATCCGGCCTATTCAAAAACACTACCGTTGAGTGCCACGCTGAGGCCCAAAGGCCAACGGAATTTTGACGTTACGTAATAATAAGCATTACGTCATAGTGCCAGAGTGCTTGATTTGGAAAATGGCCGGCGTCAACGCCGTGGATTCGGGTTTTGTCTGTCAGAAGAAGATGAAGAACCAGAGTTTAACGTTAACCAACGGGGAACAATTAGAAAGCCAGATAAAACTGGATTTTTACAAATGTTAATTATGTTCATCATCAAAACTACTTTATCCGTACTAAAAGAAATAATTTAACGAAAAAAGAAGATTTTCCTTCTTTGAAGTCATAAAAAAAATATTCTAAAAAGAATTTCTCAGTGTATTCAACGTGAGCAAGCGAGAGCACCTAATAGCTTGGTATATACATGTTTGAAATTTTTTATATTCGGAAAATAAAATGATGTCGCATTGTTGTTTTGTTAATGCCCGCGTCACACTGTCCCGATTTTTACGCCGATGGCAACACGATAATGGAAATTTTCAAAATCGGGGCTGATCGTATCCAGATCGGGCTGTTCGTAGTGCCATCTTTAACCATCGGCCACTTTTTCTAGCTTTCGGTGACAACTTCGGGAAGGGTTCTAAATTTTTAACATGTTAAAAAATCCCCGAAGGTGCGCCCGATGTTGAGGGTTCGTATTGAGTTCGTATCACCATCCTCAATATCGTAATGTCACCGGGAATGCATCTTTGCACATCGTATTGCATTCGTGTTTCAATCGTTTCCATCGGGCAGTTTCGACATTACGATGTCTACACGAATGAATCACGAAGGTACCCGAAGGTCTTACGATGGCAACACGACTTCGTGAAGACCTCGTAATCCCGTCGTGTTGCCATCGAATAAAAGTACGAAGGCGACAAGATGGGACTACGAGGGCAATAAATCCAGCTAAATGTAAGTTAAGCTATTACAGGCTCAGGATTTACAATTACAAGTAAAATATTATTTTTTGTCAATTTTTTATATCAAGTAACATAATTAAAGGTGACAAAGAATTTAGAGTTTTTAATTTATATTAGACAATGTCGGAACATATTCAATTTCTTCTATTCACAACAACAACAACACGAAAAGACAAAAACGTTAGTTATGATAAGAACGATATGTTCAGGCCTTTTCCATCTGGATTGTTTCATATCATTACATGCTGGGGTTCCTTTAAATAAAAGCGCCTCGTACACCAACACTGCAGGTACACGTATATAGGGAAACCAACTTTTTATTCATTATTCTGATTTTTTATGTATCGTCTGAGTTGTTGTCACACGAATGTTTACTCCATAACCATTTTGTTTTCTATATGTCATATTTTGCCGCCTTTGTTGCTTTCCCCACATCCTTCCTTTTGTCTATATTATTGTGATATTCTCCTGGAAAGAGCTCTTTTTGAATAAAAGGGATCAACGAACCCATTACCTTACCTTTAAGATAGATCAGTAAACATGGGCATAATTATGGGTGATTATTCAGACTAGTGCACACATTTTTCAAACAAGGCAATGCCGAGCGTGGCATCCCCTCGTATGTAACATATTGGGGACAAATATGGACACTATATTTGTATATGACACATGCAGAAAATGGTAAATTGAATATGCATATTTGATACATAAACTATTTTTTTAGAAATCAACCAAAACATTTAGTAACTGGAAATACCTTTAATATTGTCGTTAGAACCAGCAGGTAAAAAAATGAGCAACCAATTTCCTGTGTATTGTACTATTTCAAGGAGAAAAAACAAGTCCATCTGCATGACCTTGACCTTTGGCCTTGAACGTAAAAAATGTCAGATCATAACAAGGAGGAACAGTATACCAAATATGGTTAAAATCTTTTGAAGCATATTGGTTTTAGAGTGTCCACAAGGGTGATATTGCCTTGTATTACAACTGCCACTGTGACCTTGACCTTTGAACTTTAAAGTCAATAGCGCTTAAGATATTCTTAACGAGTAACACCATACCAAGTTTTGAGCATTTTGGTTCTAGAGTGTCCATAACAATTTTATTTACACGCAACTTACATGAAGTAGGCGCATAATAAACTAAGTTTTATAAGAATTAGACAAAAAGATAGATTACCCGCCATGCATGGCAGCCTTGTACAGAAACGATATGTTGTCGAAATTCTGTTTGTATTTTTTAGACATCGTATGGCCATCGCGCCATCATCGTAATCCATCGTGTAGCCTTCGTAATCCATCGTGTAGCCTTCGTGATCCATCGTGTAGGCTACGGCTGAGATATGAAGCTTAAATACCCGTCTTCGGTTAACCTTCGTATGTCCATCTTTTGCTATCGTATACAATTTCGGCACCATCGTATAGACTTCGTTATTCATCGTACTTACTTCGGTCACTTATTGGTATTTTAACGAGATCGGGACCAACTTCGTACGAACTTACAATTTTAGCATTCGGGTGTCCATCGTATATAAAAATCGGGACAGTGTGACGCGGGCATTAGGGAAGTTGTGTTTTTTGTTTATACTAACTATAAAAAAAACATCAGTCAGAAACTTTAAATTGCCCTGTATCAACTATTCAAATTATCTTCTGTTGTGGTTGTCAGTGTTTCTGTTTCCATGTACTATATGCATGAATTTGAATTTATATAAAAAGTGTCATCAGCTAAACAAAACAAACGTATAAAAGGACAAACTAGCACACAATTTCGAAGCACACACGTGCACATGTTCTGATAACGTTTACAGGGTACATGTTTCTGGAGAAAAGTAAAAACATTAGATGACTCAATTATCTGCAAATATTCTTCAAACAATTCTATTTCTTTCTAATCAAAAGTAAAATCCAACATAATGTGCCTTCAAAATATATATTTTAAATGTGCTAAATATTTGAAACCAATAGCAAAAAATTAATACTGTACATCCATAAGACAGAAAAAAAGATACAAAAATGGAGAAAAAAAAAGAGTTAAGGGGTCAACAAACACTGCCGCCCATAAATTGTATGGCTTGATCCCTTCTACACAAATATACGGTGGCAGAATGCGGCCATGAAAGAAAAAAGAAATATGTTGTTCCCTCAAGATACTATGTCGTTCCCTCAAGATTCTATGTTGTTCCCACGAGATAGTTATCTAGTTCCCTCAAGATGCTATGTCGTTCCCACAAGATAGTTATCTCGTTCCCACAAGATGCTATGTCGTTCCCTCAAGATACTATGTCGTTCCCTCAAGATGTTATGTTGTTTCCTCAAGATAGTTATCTCGTTCCCTCAAGATGCTATGTCGTTCCTACAAGATAGTTATTGCGTTCCCTCAAGATGATATGTCGTTCCCTCAAGATATCATGTCGTTCCCTCAAGATATCATGTCGTTCCCTCAAGATAGCAATAAAATTATATTAATACGAGGAACAACATGTATCTTGAAGTAACATGATATATTTTTGTCTTTCATGGCCGCATTCTGCCATCGTACAAATCAGCAACTGCTTGTGGATGACATGAGAACAAAAAGTGCGGAAGATATAAAGGGTAACACAAAACCGGTCCTCCGAAAAAGCGCCCGAGACCGCCCGGGAAGAGAAAAAGACTTCGGAGAAAATAAATAGCGCCCGGGGAAGACAATATAGGGCCCGGGAGAAGAAAATAAGATATTTTATTGTATAGCAATATAATATTAACAACAGAAAGTTAGCGTGCAATAAA
Organism: Mytilus edulis; assembly: GCF_963676685.1. NCBI lineage: Eukaryota > Metazoa > Mollusca > Bivalvia > Mytilida > Mytilidae > Mytilus > Mytilus edulis. The sequence goes on from NC_092348.1 coordinate 71,298,812, forward strand.
TTCTATTATTGCACTAGTGCAATAAATCTTCAAAATTCATGACGTCATCAACGACAAAATCTTAGTTTAAACCAATTTTTACTTTCAAATATTATATTGCTATACAATAAAAGGGTTATTGCATGAATATTGGGGAATACTGTCCCTCGTAGAACATATATTGCACTCGCAAGCTCGTGCAATATAAAATTCTACTCGGGACAATATTCCCCAATATTCATGCAATAACCCTATATTATAACAATAATTCTTTTCCTGAAAAAAAAAAAAAATGATTTCTTGTGTTGTCTTAAGTGTGAAGAAAGTGTTGTTGCACTTTTAAATTTTAGATTTTAAAATTGTATATAAGTAAGTAAGACGTAAATATAAACAAAAGGAAATCAAAAAATCATGAATGATATTGTCCTCGATCTAAACGTATATTTCGTTATTAAAAAAAATCAGTGCCCGAGTTCTAATATTCGCAACTACATGGTGACAACTCTTCAAAGTTTTGTATTTTATTATACATATTTGAATAGCCATTGGACGGTCGTGGAAGGGTTTCAACATGCCTGTCACTAAGAAAAGTTAACCCCACAGCTAAAGCAAATATGATATTCTGACCTTGTGGAATGTGCAGTTAAAATTATAAAATTTATTAATTTTTGTTTTTATTAAACCAAACCTGTTCAAACCGCGGCTTCTTATCGGTAATACAATGTTTTTTGTTTTATACCAAACACCTGCTTTTAAAATTCATAGTATAATTGTTTTATTTGCTGCTGCTGATATGCATGTCCGTGTCACTTTTATCGTTCTTAAATAATGTGTAACTCTTTTAATTTTATAAAATTACGGGTAGCGATACAGTAACATGTACTGCACAATAAATAAGTACGTCTGAACCAGTGACAACACTACGACAAATTTTATCGGATCATTGGCTGAAAACACATTCTGTATATATATATATAAGTCGTCTGAATATCAACCAAACAATGTTAGATCTGTAAATTTGCGTAATTCTATTTTCTGTTCAATAGGGGAATGGCATAGTAACGTCGTGATTGCATTGTGCATCACATTCTTAATTTAAAAGTTTCTCTCTATAAATAACATGTTCATTTGAAAGGATTCAAACAGTAAACACAAATTCGTGTACTCCTGTAAATATTATTTTAAACGGAAAATGTATTGACATAAAAGATAGTTTCAAAGAGCTGCATCTGATAAAAATCGACCGAATGCAAGTGCGTGTATATATGTGCATGTATATAAGACTCAATTTGAGACTTTGTTTGATTTTGGAACATTCAAATACGAAAAAGAAGATGAATTTTGGACTGTTAGTAGGGTTCTTATAACAACTCAGTTTTCAAACACTTACAGACTTTCTGTAGATTAACCACAGGCACTTGTATCCAAAAAAAAATATTCCTTTATACCTTAATATAACACGGTATAGGGGATTTTTTTTATTTGAGACAAGTGCCTGTGAGATTAACAGATGTTAATGTTAACAGTGGTCCAAAAGTGTGGAATTCACTGTCCAGTGAAATTAAAAAATCAAAAAGTATATCTGCATTCAAAAACTCTTACAAGTCATTTTATTTTTAAAAGTGTTGAATTTATAAGTTAAGCCACAATGTATACCATAGTTGTTTTTGTTGTTGTTGTTATATTACTTTATATACGTCTATTGTTTACATGTGTGTAACAGTAGATTAATTATTTTTTTTTTTTTTTTTTTTTTTATTCATATTGTTAACATTGTATGCATGTAGAGAGCCTTATTGAAAATTGGTTTAATCCAAATGAGTCACTCTCTTTAAATAAAGATATTATTATTATTATATATTATTATTATTAGATGTATTGATATACATTTGCATAAGATAGATTTCTATCCGACGTAGCTCAATTTTGATACATTTATATACTTCTTTCTGAAGAATATTAAATATGCTCTTTCCCACGAACTATAATATTTCTTGCATCCTTTTTTTATAGAATATATTCTGCTCTAATAGGTATATCAACTTTGCATATTTCTTAAACTTCCATTAGATTGACCATTGTCGTTTATTATCAAACAAAAATCTAACTGACAAACGCACTGTAAATATACCTGACGCCTGACGCGTCCGGACGCGTTCAAAATGTGTACACCGAATGTTTAATATTTTAACGTCATATGTTAATGCTTAGAGACGTGTTCAAAGTTTTAACGTTTGTGTTAAAACTGTTTACATGTGTGTTCAGACACAGTGAACACCAGTGTTCAAATTCTGATTTAAAAAAAGAAGACAGTCGTTTGTCCGATTTTCTATCCTTCTAATTGGCAAATTCAAAAAGAAATTCTTTAAAATATATGAATGTATACGCAGGATGATGATCTTGTGAATTTTTTACTAATATTTTAGTAATTGGGAAATATTAAACTTCCAAGCTGGCATATACATGATATATGTATAGTTTATGAACTTATTTTATTATTATTACTAGTTTTACTTATAAGTGACAAAATAATGCATATCAATTAGGCCTGTTATGATAATATCGTACTTAAAATATGTCGATGTTTATCTTATTTCATGGTCCGTTCAGTTTATTAACATTTCATGTTCAATCAGTGTTCAAATCGCTCGAAATTTTGAACACCTCGCGTTAAAAAAAATATACCAGGGTACCAAATACCGGAAACAGATATCGGCTGGTGATTTACTGAATTGTTTTTTTCCGCGACGTTGTGTGACCTGATCAAATTTCCGCGCGCAGTTTGCCTGGCCTGAATTAATTTGACGTGTGAATGGGAAAAAATGACGTTTTAATAAAAACGTGTGTATCTTTGTTGTTTCTCATCAAATCGGTTTCAAACTCGATATTGTTACACTTAAGTATGAAAGGAGTGTTGCAATATAAATAGATTTACATGACAATACCTACTTTTGATTTTTTTTTAACCTTTTGTGGAAAGAAAATGACGTTTGATTTGAGAAATCTATTTTTTTTTTGTGACCGGTTTATATCTTTGCCTCCGATCTTCTAAATTAACAATACAAATGGTAATTAACAATTTCGAGTGTTCCTTTATCAAAGTTTTATAGAAAAAATAACTCCAGTGTCAAAATTCTAGCTTATTAGTCAGAATAAATACGAATAAAAATGGTTTGACAAATTCCGCGGCGGCCATTTTTTTACCTGTACAATGCAATCACCAGATAGGAAGTTGTGTCCCTGGATAAGTTGGAGTTGTCTTTCTTAGTCCGATGTTTTCTTTGAATTTTTGCATGAATATTGATCTAAATTGACTATTGGGATCTTTTGTGGAATTTTTAATATTTTAGTGGAGATATCTAATGATATTTTTTTCTGGTAAAATCAAAACTTTTGAGATTAATATGTGCTTTTTTTTTTAAGGGGAAATATTTTTTTCTGTTTTTTTTGTATCAAACCACTGAGTGCATGGAAATATTAATTAAATGTAAGATGACCTGACACACTTATCCATGTACATTTAACACTTTAATAATGTGTTGATAAATTAAATGAGACATAATTAAATGTTGAAAGACAATCATGAACTTTTAAAAATAAAATTACTTTAAAAAAGTCAATGATTTATTTTTAAAATTATTTATTATAAGTGTCCTGACTCCATGGGATGCTAGAATTTCCACTGTCTTTGGTTTTGTATTGTTCAATGATGAAAATAATTTAATGTTCCTTATTAAAAAAAAAAATTAAATGAAAATGTCAACTGTAACAACAAATATAAATTATGAATATCCTTTCAACAACTTATCTGTGAAAACCTTTTCAACAAATTATGTGTATATAATATCCTTTCAAATTAAAAATTGTAACAAAGTAACTGTTAATTTAAGAAGTTTAATTTTTGACTGAGTGGGAGACAGTGAAGCAATGGGGTAGGCAAAGTGGTTTTCTACATTCAACACAACCATATTTTCAAACCTTTTTTTCCTGTGTACCTTTAATAGCTACCCTAGCCCAGCATATGTGACACCTTATCTTGTTTCCCAAAGTCTACTGGCAAACAGAGTTAACCTACATGTGTTTGATCTGTCTTGACATGGTAGATTTCACAATATGACATACACCATGTCTGACGCTACCAAAACCCAAAGTTTGATGGCCCATTTCTTTGTTTTAGAGGGCATGAATTGCTTGAATGCATCCCTCCCTTTGTAAGATATCATGAATCGCCACCTATCGTTTGGGGACATGTTGGTCTCTCATTTTTTGTCTGTTAAGGGGGTCTTTAATTTCTGAGTTTGTAAGATACATCATTATTAGTCTCCCATCTTTGCTCACCTCCCTGGTGCGTAGCAGTGAAGTGAAGATACCTTATTATCTGCATAATTTCGTCCATTTCTTTGAAAAATAAGAGACCATGACTTATATTTTTAATAACTATAAACATGATAAAGCCTTCAAGTGTTGGGATTAATAAATTTCAGGATAAAAACAATATATGTACATTGTCAGAAAATATAACATTTTTGTCCTAAATTCTAAAGCTCATACAATTATATTTTATTTTCCGGCAATGTACATATATATGGAATATGAGAATACTTGCCTGTTAAAATAAAAACATAATTGTTATGGCTTTTTTACTCTAATATATGTGTGTGGCTCTGATCTGGCTGCGGTTTAACATCTTAAAATTGAGATGATTATATTCATATTTATATATGATTTATAAAAACATTACTGGTTTTATGTTAATTATCAAATCATTGCAATATTACTTTGCTCTTCATGGGCCCTTTAATTAGAATAAAAATATCTTATCTCTGGAATCAAAATATCCTATCTTTGGAATAAAATGTCTTATCTTATCTAATTATAACTATCAATTATTTGGTTGTCAGATAGAAACATCTGGAAAAAATATCCTTCTTTGGGTCTCATATGTTTTGTGGACCAGTTAGGCAGTTACTTCTGGGATAAATGGGGAAGACCTCTTTCAAATTTCAATATATAAAATTCTTGGCGCCATAAGTCATTGTTGGGGGACATCAGGGGCATTATTTACATCTGTCAGCTGTCATTATTTTCATCTGAAAGTTCGCTGACCCCTTCTCTTTCAACATCACTTCAGGAGTGATCATGAAATCATCACCGATGTCATTTTGAGGTCAATGCATTTCATACCGTTGACCAAGAAGATCTACTTCTCCCACCAAAAATCCCTCAAACTCGTTCTCAAAACTATCGGACATTTTTATGTCTCAGAATGTTACAGACACGATACAGACCATGAAACGACATTTTACTAATGTTTACTATAATTATGCGTCCTTGACATCGGCAAGTGAGAGAGGAATGTGATTGGATTGTTTTATTTAGAACTTCCATAAAAGGAGTGCGACCTTTTGCACTCGTGGGAAAAATCCAATTACCGCGCCGACGGAAGTCGGATTATTAATTGATTTTATTCTCCGTGCAATTGTTAAAATCGTTTTTCGTAATTTGTATCATAATGTTAATCAAAATATTCATGAAATCAAATTTAACTTTCCTTCCAAATAACCTTTTCTCGACGAAAAAAGTCACATGTTCGCATCACATGTTTTTGTACAAAATGGCGGCGGCTTATTTTGTTTGTTGACGCTACCGATCTTTCGTTGTATTGAAGTATATATAAGGTATCAAATTCAGTCATAATTGGTATTCTTTAACTGTGATATACAAGCTTCCTGAAAACCTATATATGTATAGGTTAAACATAGCTTTACGGGGGGAAATGAGTTAAAAGACAAAAAAAATATGATTATCACGTGATTGTCTATGCCTGAAAGCATTGTTCGGCCTGGCTACGGGGATGCCTCAACACATTGTTCGGCCTGGCTACGGGGATGCCTCAACGCATTGTTCGCCTTGAAAGGGTTAATTAACGAAGAAGGGATACACATAAGGAAGAGAACTGGAGAAGGGACTTCTATCCCACATGAACATGAAAGAAGTGAGTAACAAGTTAGGATAATCTCCATAGGTAGGCTTCCTTGTTATTTTCTCATGTCAGATATATATTTGTCAAATATTCATAACTGTTATATCCAAATATTCAAAAAAAAAAAGTTGAAGTTATACAGAATAAATGATGATTGTTGCCAAGTTATCCACGTATATTAACTGAAGATCGCTGAACACTAAGTGTTAAGAACTCTAACATCAAGTGTTCAAAAATGAAACACAAAGGCATTAAAAACTGAACACCACACATTCAATTGATGAACACTAAGTGTTTAGAACTCTAACATGAAGTGTTCAAAAATGAAACACAAAGGCATTAAAAACTGAACACCACATATTCAAATGATGAACACTAAGTGTTAAATAACTCTAACATCAAGTGTTCAAAAATGAAACACAAAGGCATTAAAAACTGAACACCGCACATTAAATTGATGAACACTAAGTGTTAAATAACTCTAACATCAAGTGTTCAAAAGTGAAACACAAAGGCATTAAAAACTGAACACCACACATTCAATTGATGAACACCAGTGTAAACATTTGGAACACCATTTCAGTTGACTTAGAAAATGCATTCGTTTTTTTTTTTATTTGCAGGAATCGTTAGATTGAAATGTTTGAATTAGGAACCGGTAGCCAATAATCCCACGAAGGTCATTTCTGCATGCTATAAAGTGTTGGAAAAAAAAATATCAAAAAAGGTATGACAATATGTGTGTATTAATAGCTTATGTGGGTGTATCATTTCTATATCTGTATACCTTAGGTCAAGAAATCGACTTTTGTAATTTATAATGTCAAAACTTGCATTTCAGTGCCATAGAATATCAATTTGTACTCTAGTATATATCGAAATTAAAGCATAACAATCATTGCATAATTTGATGTTTTATAAAAAAAAAAACTCTCTTCTATTAATTTTAAATTTTATTTTGCAGGATATATAGGCTCATAGACATTACTTGTTGTGGATGACTTTTACATTTGGAAGTTGATAACAACACATAAAATGCCACTTAGTTGATAGCTTTAAGTGAAGATGCACTGAAAAGTGGAGCGTTCATTGTATGTGATCGCACAAGAACTCTTGGAATTTGCAAACTTTTAAACTTTCATTGTGACAAATATCTATATCATAAACTATCTACTTATCACTTTGACATGCTTTTTCGGTTAGGATACACATGATGTAGCAACTATCTTTTCATGTAGGGGTAAATACTTATTTGTGATATGAAGTCAATTTAAAAACATTATGTATGTGATTTCACTGACTGTTACTTGTGATATCATAAGGTATTCTTGTGTACTTTTTTTACATGTCTTACATATATGCTCATTTGATTATATAAAGAATTACTTGTTAAAATATGTTTTATTGTTATATTTTGCCTGATTCAATATAGTTTTTATAACAGTTTAATTAAGTTTAGTATTTATGGAACATTATGTACGCTTGAAAATAGAACATGTTCTACATTTGAACACCATCACTTTGAACACCTATGTCAACTGTTCTGAATGTTAACATCTGGTGTTCTGGATCTTAACATTTCTGGTTTTGAACATGTTCAGTGTGTTCAAAAAGTGTTACATGGCTGTTGAACGCGTCGACGTATTAAGATTTTGAACATTCGGACACGTTAAATCGTTGAACACTAATGTTAAGGTCTCTAACATCAAGTGTTCAAAAATGAAACACAAAGGCATTAAAAACTGAACACCACACATTCAATTGATGAACACTAGTGTAAACATTTGGAACACCATTACACGTTCAAAAAGTGTTACAAAAAAAGCGTTCAAGCAGTGTTCTATTTATTAACACTTAGATTTACAGTGCGTCGACCGTCGAAACAGAATTGCGTCCATACGGAAACAATTGCATGACGTTATGTATTGTTACGCTTCCTTTGTGACGTTTTCCGTTGAAATTTGAAATCAAGGGCCTTTCTCTTGGCACTCAACGGTAGTTTACCCCAAAAACCCGTGGAACACATAATTACAAGTTTTACATTTGAACTAAATAGATATCAGCTAAGACCAAACAATTGATTTATGCTTTATTGTGATTTACAAATATTTTAATTAAAAATATAGAGCACGTAACTTTTATTTTTAGCAATTCAGAATGATTTTATTGATATTTAAAGTAACATATGCTAGATAAAGTGGTATGAATGTCAATTTAACAGCAATATGAAATTTTTTAGAGACAATTGAAGTACGCTGAAGTTGCATACAAATAGTCATTCTTTACTGTCTTTTTAGTAAAAAAAAAAGTATGTGTAGTTTAATTATTGAAGACGGCATACAATAATAACACACACATGTAAAGATTTTAACTACACACACGGAGAAATTACTTTATAAAACAAAAATCATAGTGCTATTTTTAATTAATTAAAAAAATATATAATTGGCGACTAGAGATAAAAGAAATGGACTTTATACTGTTCGAATTATTTCGGTCCTTTACATACAGCTAATGATACAACTTGTTATGAATTTTATAACATAACAATGCATTCTGATTGGTTCCTTTATATACTTGTGATTTAAAGAATTTTAAGTTTTTCATTCTGCCGTCGTTAGCCGAAAACTTATAGACAATTAGTCGTTGACCCCGGTGACATCCATCTCTTAGGTTACAAATGGATAGGACACTTTTATTACGATCGTGTATTAACAATGGGGTTGAGATCTGCTGCATATATATGTATGCGAACAACAAATGCTATTGCATTTATATGTCAAATCATGGGTATAGATATTTTAAACTATTTAGATGATTTGGCTGGATGTGATATTCCTTCCAGCAGTGATGATGCTTATGCTAAGTTGTGTCTTATTTTACAGAATTGTGGCATTGATTGTGCTACAATAACTAAATAAAATGCTTCGCTGAGCTCAGCCTGATTCTACCGCAGTGGTCGAACCCTGAACAGTTGATGCAAGTTTCGACACATTATTTAAGCTTGATACAGTCTGAAAATTGATTGTGATTAAACTTTTGATATAATATAGGTTTCTGACACATAATAAATGTGGTGAAAGATCTTTAAAATTTGAAATGGGTTTAAATATTTGTATTCAATTCCAATCGATTTTTTGTTTTGCTATTGCGCAATAATGTGCAATCCAAGATTTCTTCCTGGTCCAATATTAAGCTATTTTGGAAGTTTTAGTCCCAACAGTTTAGGAATTAGAGGCCAAAAACAGGTCCCAAATAAACATTTTTCTTGGTTTTTGCACAATTACTTCAGTATAAGTTAATAGAAATCTATGAAATTTTAGCACAAGGTTTATGACCACAAAAGGAAGGTTTGGATTGATTTGGGGATTTTTGATACCAACGAATTAGGGGCAAAAAAAGTCCAAAATTGAACTTTGTTTGATTTCATCAAAAAATGAATTATATATACATGTATATATTTATAAATATTTATTATCCTCCTTAAGGAGAGTATGGATATACATGAACATAAATACAATTGTGGTATAATACAGATATTGATATGCCAAATCTAACCGTGTATTCAGATTCTTAATTTTTCGTCCTGTTTTCAAATTGGTCTACATTAAGGTCCAAAGGGTCCAAAATTAAACTTAGCTTGATTTTAACAAAAATTGAATTCTTGTGGTTCTTTGATATGCTGAATCTAATAAAATTGAGAATGGAAATGGGGAATGTGTCAAAGAGACAACAACCCGACCAAATAAAAAACAACAGCAGAGGGTCACCAACAGGTCTACAATGTAGCGAGAAATTCCCGCACCCGGAGGCGTCCTTCAGCTGGCACCTAAACAAATATATACTAGTCCAGTGATAATGAACGCCATACTAATTTCCAAATGTACACAAGAAACTAAAATTAAAATAATACAAGACTAACAAAGGCCAGAGGCTCCTGACTTGGGACAGGCGCAAAAATGCGGCGGGGTTAAACATGTTTGTGAGATCTCAACCCTCCCCCTATACCTCTAACCAATGTAGAAAGGTAAAAGCATAACAATACGCACATTAAAATTCAGTTCAAGAGAAGTCCGAGTCTGATGTCAGAAGATGTAACCAAAGAAAATAAACAAAATGACAATAATACATAAATAACAACAGACTACTAGCAGTTAACTGACATGCCAGCTCCAGACTTCAATTAAACTGACTGAAAGATTATGATTTCATCATATGAACATCAGGCACAATCCTTCCCGTTAGGGGTTTAGTATCATACCATCATAACATATATGAGAAGAACATAACCCGTGTCATGCCAACAACTGTTTTTAGAATAAATGTGTTTAGTTCCGATGCAAAGACCTTATCAGTGACTCAATATTAACGCCAAAATATGCAAAACATGTACTTAGATTTTTTATTATGGGCCAAGTTTTCAAGTTGGTCCAAATCGGGGTCCAAAATTATTATATTAAGTATTGCGCAATAGCAAGAAATTTTCAATTGCACAATATTCCGCAATAGCAAGAAATCTTCAATTGCACAGTATTGTGCAATAGCAAGAAATCTTCAATTGCGCAGTATTGCGCAATAGCAAGAAATATCTTATTGCACAATATTGCGCAATAGCAAGAAATTTTCAATTGCACAGTTTTGTGCAATAGCAAGAAATATTCAATTGCGCAGTATTGTCCCGTTTTCAAATTGGTCTACATTAAGGTCCAAAGGGTCAAAAATTAAACTTTGTTTGATTTCAACAAAAAATGAATATATGGGGTTCTTTAATATGCTGAATCTAACCATGTATTTAGATTTTTAATATTTGGGCCCAGTTATCAAATTGGTCCACATTGAGGTCTAAAGGGTCTAAAATTGAACATTATTTGATTTCATCAAAAATTGAATTCTTGGGGTTCTATGATATATGCTGAATCTAACCATGTATTTAGATTTTGGACATTGGAACATAATAGGTAAATGTCTAATTTAAAATGTTTGAATTTTTAAGTTTAAGTTCTTAGACCACATTCATTCTGTGTTGTGTCAACTATTTAATCACAATCTAAATTCAGAGCTGTATCGATCAAGCTTAAATGTTGTGTCGGACTCCATACTTGCCCCAGCTGTTCAGGGTTCGACCTCTGCGGTCGTATAAAGCTGCGCCCTGCAGAGCATCTGGTTTGCTTTAATATACAAATACGAGATATGAATCAATAGAAAAATAGAAAATTTTAAGAAAAAAAGATATGAAACAAATTACACCCCTCCCCATTTTTACGATAAACGCATGAGAAAACGGATGATGAACGGATAAATGACATTGCATATCGCGTCAGAAATGGCAATTATTGGTGTGTCAGATTTCTTGTGTGTCATGAATGCTTATTAATCATAAGTAAGAGCACGTCTTTACTATCAAAAATCTCTTATTCAGGCAAGACACTACCCTTTGGTGGCATTTTGAAAAACAAACCAAGACCAGCTTAACAGAAACTTTTTGAATATTTATGCGATTTACAAGTATTATTATTGCCGCCTTTCATTTGTTTTCGCATATTACATGTGTTCTTCCATTTTATCCGATATGCTTCCGTTTGGTGTACGTTGTATGCGGTACTAGTCCGTTGGATGTATGTTTGACATCCGTTTTGTCTTGTACGTTTCCGTTTCTCGAACGTTGTATATTCTGTGTGTGTCCGTTGTGCCTTCGTTACGCGTCCGTTTTATTTTGTCAGTACTGTACATCATAGGAACGGACTCCCAAGGGATAACAGTTTTGTTAACGTAAAACTGTTTCCATCCGTTAGTCGCCTGTTCGTGCTATCCGGTAAAGCGACCACAGTTGTCATAGAGCCAAAAAAAATCAAATTGAGGGAATTTTATTGAAATGTCAAAAGTGCAGAAGAAAATATAAACATAATCAACCTTGTATAAAATTTTAATCTGTTTAACCTACAGCGAGTTTTCACTGTTACTCCTAAATGTTGGGCGCTGTGGAAACAAAATAATTCTGAACTATTATTCTAAACGCTCAGCTTATATAAGAGATTTTTTAAAAAAAGAGAATCGGTTTAAATAAATAAAATCCATATTTGCAAAACCTAAACACATTTCAGGATACTGTTATCTCATGTTAATGTTCAATTGGTTTTAAAAAAACACTTCTTCTTAAATTGTTTATTTTGCAATTGAAAATGATTTTGTGCTTTTTATTCCTAATTAAGAATGATCATAATCAAAGCTGTGCTTCTTGTTTTAACACGAATTATCCGCTTTTAAGAAACATCTATTTTGTTACCAAATTTTTCACCGCTTACAATTCCCTTCCTTTTGACTTCTTTTATACATTAACTTTGAAGTAACCGTAGCTCTTCATTTCATTTTGTTTCGTTTCGTTCCGCTTTTATTCCGTTTTGCAGTTTACAGGTACCCCTCTTTTCGCCCATTTTCTAATTTTGATATCTTCATCAAAAACTTTCAAAAACAAACTCTCCAAAAATGTAAAAATCAAAAACTGCACGTTAAGAGTACTTTAAAAGTTGATCAAATATCTAAACTATCAAATCTAAAAACGATATTTAGAATTTTAATAATTTGGTGAAAATTTCAAAATTTCAAAACTTTTTCAAATTTTGAAATGATAATATTACATGGACCGTACTGTTACAGTGTAAAAAGAAAGTAGAATAATATATTTTGAATATATTCTCTTTTTATATCATATAACTACTACGCATATGCGGCACTATTTGCAAGATACCTCAGATCCAACATCAGTGGACCGTTTTTCCACCTTCGTGTCGTTTCATGTCAAAATTATGTTTGATTAGCCTATCGTGACATAATAATGATATAACATTGTGCAATCCTAGCTCAACAACACGTACTTTCAACTGTACGTCGTGTAATTTCTAGTGAACATATTGTATGGTTAGCTTATCGTGACATAATAATGATTTAACATTGTGCAATCCTAGTTCAACAACACGTACTTTCAACTGTACGTCGTGTAATTTCTAGTAAGCATATTGTGTGGTAAGCTTATCGTGACATAATAATGATTTAACATTGTGCAATCCTAGCTCAACAACACGTACTTTCAACTGTACGTCGTGTAATTTCTAGTGAGCATATTGTATGGTTAGCTTATCGTGACACAATACTGATTTAACATTGTGCAATCCTAGCTCAACAACACGTACTTTCAACTGTACGTCGTGTAATTTCTAGTGAGCATATTGTATGGTTAGCTTATCATGACATAATATTGATTTAACATTGTGCAATCCCAGCTCAACAACACGTACTTTCAACTGTACGTCGTGTAATTTCTAGTGAGCATATTGTATGGTTAGCTTATCGTGACATAATATTGATTTAACATTGTGCAATCCCAGCTCAACAACACGTACTTTCAACTGTACGTCGTGTAATTTCTAGTGAGCATATTGCATTGGTAGCTAATCGTGACATAATACTGATTTAACATTGTGCAATCCTAGCTCAACAACACGCACTTTCAACTTTACGTCGTGTAATTTCTAGTGAGCATATTGTATGGTTAGCTTATCGTGACATTAAAGTAATATAACAGTATGCTAGTTTAGCTTTACATCGTGTAGTTTAAAGTCTACATACATTATGATAAGCCTATCGTGACATTATAATGATATAACGTTGTGATATCTAAACTTTACATTCATCAATAATAAGTCAACATCATAAAGTTCAACTTTTCGTTTTATTTGTTATCCTAGCAATCTAAGAGTACGTCTTAGCTTTATCGAGTATCAAGTTTACATCGTGCAATGTCAACTTAACAATATGTAGTTTCGACTCAACGTTACGTGTTATAAGCATATCATCATAACGCCGTGGCTTACCACGATGATTTCACAACATCAACACTTGAAGTTGCAAGTCAACACAACGCAGATTCAACTTAGCATTTTATTATTTAAAGTTTTCATTTTGATGATTTTATTCATCATCACGCTGTATTAACTTTACAATGGAAGCTTCAGCATAACGTTATGTAAATCTCTAATATATGACAGCTGAGGCTTTCCATAGGTTTCACTAAGATTGATCGTAAGAAGTGAATTGTTCGTGACTTGCGATAAATCATTTTTTTGTTGTTGTGAAACCGACTCCTGATGAATAAGGTTCAAGCTTCTTGGTACAAGCGCCAAATTAAAGTTATCAAATTTTTTCATTGATCCTTATTTCGCTTTTATTAAGTAAAGCTGTTATTGGTTTTATTCATTGTTGAATGCTCTACGATGACGTGTATGTCAATTTCTGTGTCATTTGGTCTCTTGTGAAGAGTTGTCTAGATGACCATCATACCACATCTTCTTTTCTTGTATAGCTACTGAAAAAATTTACAATCATGTTCCTTCTGGGACTATTATATTAACAGTTTGATAGTCACAGGTTCTTTCTAAAATGTTCTTTAAATTCCAATGAATCTAAACAGTTATGTGTATTATTCAAACTTGAAGGAATACTATTTTAAATATTTGCTTAAAATAATAAAATTCAATGCGAAATCATGCGATTGGTATACATACTAAAGGAAAGATGCAAGTGAAAAGCAGGATGATTCATGTGATAGTAGTATTACTTTCTATAAATAAATGTACTTGTATTTTAATATAACCCTTTTATTGTGTACTTAAAAACAAAAGTTACTACAACATTGTTATCATTTGAATGCAAATATTGTTACTTGTAATGATAAAATGTTTCTACATTTGTCATGGCGTTCGTGGTCGTTTTCGTTACATTGCTCGTCACAGCTGGAGCGTCAAACTTTTCAACTTCAATATGGACACACAATCAGGCAAATTGTCTAAATCAGTTCTTTGGGAAACTTGGACAGGACGTTGCAAAAATTCAAGCAAGAACAAATATGTAGATATATTCTCATACAACTGAGCCTGTAATATATATTTAGTTGTTCTAAGTTAATGCCCTACATGTGTTTGTATAAAGGCAAATACACACACTTTTCTATATCGAAAAATTGAATTGCCAGATATTTATGAAATTATAATTTTAACATTCCACGTTTCTAAATCATACATAGAGATCACCCGTTATAAATATTAAGAAGTTCAAAAGATCAAACATTTCTATACCATAGTAGACAGAACAAAGAGAATTTCTATCAATCCCTTTCTACTATAGCCCGGTTTGTTTGTCATTTTATCAATCGAAACTTTACTATAAAATACAGTAATGTCATCTAAACTAACCAGTTCAATAGTACAAATAACTATGTTTTCTAACAAAATTGGCAGGAAACAGATAAACAATCGTATATATCCATGATCTCACCGAGCTATCCTTACCACCAATTCATAGACCTTAAAGACTTGTAAGTCAGAGCTGACCTACATGTAAGTAATGCTTATCAGACTTTAGAACACATAATTTGCATTCCCCGAAATTTCAAGAGCTGCATCAACTAGAACAACTTACACTAACCATGATCTCTGCCATGTCAATTACAAAACCACATACAATGCAACTCTTCAACAATATGAATGCAGATAAGATTGGAAAGACGAATCAAAACAGTCATTTCACAAAAATATGATTGCCGTCGTAGTGACTATTACTGACTATCTACTGTTTTTTTTTAAACGAATGAACCACTCGGTTGACTTATATCTATATATTGTTTGCATATTTATTGTATGTATATGTTACTTATTCAATATTTTTATTGGGACATGCAACCTTCAAAAGTTATCCCAAGGGTCGTCTCAAAAATAAATATTGCCAAAGAAGGGTGCTTGTATGTTTGTCCGGCAGAAACGAGCAACTTAAATCCGATAACCCGTGTAAGACGAGTGACATCCTCTCTTCAAGTTAAACAAATCCCTTGCAACAACCCTGAAATGTGTCTGTTAATGGATAAGTGCAAGGCAACATGTCTTCTTTCTGAAACATCCACTGAATTTTCGTTCTTCATTCCGATCCACGTTGATTGAAGCGTTTGAGAAGTGCAATACCTCTGCAGATCACATTGGCTAGCCCGTAGATTACTTGTAAATAATTTTTAATCAAAATTCATCTTGTTACCAAATCACGTCTTTAAAGTAGCTGTCTAAAATATTCCTCCCATAACCCCAGTCGAATTTCGAGATATATCTGCTATTTGTACAAACCTACACATTTATTGAATTGTTTACAAGTAATTTCCTACAATCCAAAATATATATGTGAAATTTTTGCAACTAGAACGCATGGAGACATCAATAACCAAGCAATTAAAACTGTTCATACTAGTGAAACACTTAATTTCATATAGAGTAAACAAAACCTCACACATTAAAGCGTTGATACGTATTTACGAATGAAAAGATGCTTTGATAAAACTTTTAGATGCTACATCTTTCATGTTCCCCAACTGTAACTGGAAATTTAATTATTACAGGAGTGTGAGAAGAAGTTCAGGAACAAAGTCAGTCACAAATCAAAAAGTTTTCAAAACTTATATCTATACTAATGACGGAGAAAAATCGCCTTAAGGAGACTGACCAGCCCTAGGTGATGATATCGACCCGAGAGCCGACAGGTTTTGACCATGGGCTGATAAGGTGTCTGTTATGAAAAATGACATGTTATGTTCTTATTATCATATACTTAAACATAACACGTCATTTTTCATATTCAGCCCATGGTCAAAATCATCCCTCTAGTCTGTCGTCTCTCGGTCTTATATGAAAAATTTTTAAAACTTTTAAAAAATGCTTTTGTTGTAATATATGTTTTGCATTTTTATGCCCCACCTACGATAGTAGAGGGGCATAATGTTTTCTGGTCTGTGCGTCCGTTCGTCCGTCCGTCCGTCCGTTTGTTCGTCCGTCTGTCCCGCTTCAGGTTAAAGTTTTTGGTCAAGGTAGTTTTTGATGAAGTTGAAGTCCAATCGACTTCAAACTTAGTATACATGTTCCCTATGGTATGATCTTTTTAATTTTAATGCCAAATTAGAGGGTTTACCCCAATTTCACGGTCCACTGAACATGTCATCCGATAACGTTACAGCATAGCATGCGATAATAACCGGGAGCAGTTGATATGAAACGGAAGCAGTTGATAAAAACCGGAAGCAGTTGATAACAAAAGTCATATCACACGGCTAATGCAATTCTTCAAATTTAATGAATAAATATAATTTTTTTATGTACAAATAAGTTTTTTCATGGGGTACAATTATACCATTATTTTCTATAAGTATATGATAAACAAAACTATTACACGTTTACTTATAGACAATGAAACATGGAAAAGACGCATTGTCACTTTAGAAACCAATCAAAATGCTTTGACTACATCACGTAAGTGGACTGCTCAATTGACATGTAGTACTCTCAGGTATAAACTTGGTCTATTTTTATTTTGTGGGGATGAATAAGTACCCTGCCACGTCCGGTCAGTGTTTTTGTTAGAATTATTTCTTCTTTGTACTGATCTGATGAGTTAAGCCCTTTACAACTGATTTTTACAGAGGATGACCTTGAGGTCACTCCGATGTATTGTTATCGCTTAAATTTCCGTCATTCATAAATTCTAGTCAAATTAGTTTTAGGTTTTCAACAGCAGTGAAAAAAGTGCATTTTCATACCTGCGATTTCTGTTCTCCGGTTGTACGATGTTTCAACAAAATATGGAATCATTTCAGTTGTTGATTTAGTGGTGAAAAATTGACTGAATTATATCTTAATAAATACGATTTTATATGTTTAATTGGTGTTTCAGAAAGAGGTCAGGTGCTCTTGTTCATTCATAAAATTATCGTTCATTCATAAATTTATCGTAAAATAAAAATCACTACACAGCAGGTTATACGTGTAGTGTAAATGACCACCTGTATTCTTAAATAGCGGTCTCACTAATAACGACAAGAAGAACTTTTAGCGACAAGAAGCCTCAAGAACGGACAAGAAGAATAAATTAAGCGACAAGAAGACTATTTAGCGACATGAAAACTTCTCGTACCGCATGAGGATGACACATATCAAATGAACAATTATGTGTGGGACTTAGTTTTAAGAAATGATGTCAAAGTAACACTATGAAAATATTTTTAGTAAGCTGAAATATATATTTATTTTTTACATGTTTATGTCTTGTAAGTTATTTTATTTCTGTCCCATTTTTCAACATTAGCGTCTCGAAAGGTGAAATGTTTTAACTGAATGGTTAATTTAAATTAATTATGAAAATTGTTAAAATTAAATAAATAAAAGTAATTATTGCCCAGTTACAAACACTACCAGGGGATAATCCATAATTACCCCCAACTTTAGCCTGGTAAACTTGTTGTCTCCTTGTGAAATATAAAACATATTAAAAATGATTTTCTGCTTAAGTCTTTTATTGATATAAAGTCAAAACCTTCTTGCTTTTCACTAGACAACCATGCCCTGTCAGGTTTAATTCTTATATATGTAGATGAAAAATAAAAGCGTCCCAAAACATTAACATGGCAGCAATTGCTTTTACAGCCTTTAAGGCTTTGATTTTTTTTTACAGAAGAGTGTCCACCATATGCACTTGCACTGCACTATAATAATAGTAGAATAGAATTATCATATATACAAATAGATGAAAATGATATTTATCGGTCGTCCAACTGTCTATATCAATCTGCTCAGCTCTTAATAAAACTCCATATCACGGCTTTGTGACGTCAAATTCGTTGACCTGGCCTTAATAACTTTGACCCGGACATATCAGCGACGTCATAATGTTTGAACCGACGTTGATAAGTTTGACCCGAACTTATCAAGACAACTTCCGGTTGCTGGTGAAACTAAGATAATACTTCCAAATGACGCAAATGCAGCCTGATAAATCGATTATCAGGTTATCGGCATATTAATATTGTAAAATATCAGCTGCTCGACATAATATGAAGGCTTTTTGATCTCGTTCGCTGCGCTTACTCGACAAAAAGCTTAATATCATGTCTCGCAGCTGATATTTTATGATATCAACATGCAGACAACCTGATAATCGGTACATACATGTATGCAATCGTAATATTAATAATATATATAACAACAAACCAGTGTATTCTCTACGACTATTATTATACAAGTATAATAGTCCAAGGTATACTGATTTCTTGCACTACAATATAATAGTTATTACGGTGAAGTTGAATTTCCTGTCATTTATTCATCATCCAAGCACGAACTTGTATCAGAAAAAAATATCTCTGTAAATTAACCCAAGTTTCAGGTATAGAGATGTGATCTGTTTCTGTGACATGTGCTTTTGACCATCCACAAGAACCTGCGGTCATCCGATGTTCAGTACTTCAGTACTTTGATTATAGTTTATTTTTATATGGTGTACTTTAACACCACTGTCCCAGGTTATGGGATGATTGGCGCCTCCTAAAAAGTTTAATTCCCCCTACGTAATTCTGTATTTGCCTGTTCCAAGTCAGGAGACTGTAATTCAGTGGTCTGGTTGCCGTTCTGTGCTGTATATATCGTATTTGTTTTTCGCGCATTATTTTGTACGTAAATCAGGCCATTGATTTTCTCGTTTGAATTGTTTAAATTCGTATTTAGAGGCTTTTGTGGTATTACTTGCTCTCAGGTGAAAATCGTAAGATGTTCTTTAAAAGCTGTTAATTCTATAGTAGAAGTTTGTCTCTACAGAGTTGCACATGTCTTATTGGCAATTATTATACCACATCTTCTTATTTTTATATTGGTTTGCGACTGATCTAAGCGGGTACTTCAATGTAGCTCACACAGTTCAAACCAGCAGTACAGCTCAGTTTATATGTAATTGTATTTATAGTGCGACAGTAATTATAAAAAAAAGAACATCTTGAATTGACCAGCATATATATTGATCAATCTGTGATTTAGCGCCATATTTATTACGCACTGCATCTATTTTCAGGGTTCTGTTCCTTCTACTGTACATTAACAGCTAGGGATGTTCATAACAACGATAACAAAATATAACGTTTTGATAACATTGATGATAATACTGGTCACTGCTATGAGTGTTTACGGCGGCGTATTCCGGTCTCAATTTCTTCTCTTGGACAGTCCAGTCTCATGAAAATACTTCTCTGCAGTCGGATTTAGTAAAGAATGGACGGATTGTCGCATCTTCAGTTGTGTCTGTATCTTCGTCAACTTCATATGTTGTATCGATGGATATTGGAGATAAAGTATGGGATTAATGGTATGGGGAATTTAAACGGAAACAAACTATTTTTTTATGGGATTTACGATAAACAGATAACAATAACACATGCAGATTTGTTTGAACAGATTTGAAGAAGTCTTCATCAATTTAAAATGCTAAATATAATATATACATGGTTTGAATGGTTTAACACTTCTAATTTTGTATGCCCTTTATAGCTTACTGTTCGTTGTGAGCCAAGGCTCCATGTTGACGATCGTACTTTTTTACCTATAATAATTGAATTTATTAACTTTTATAAATTGTGAATTGGATGGAGGCACTCATACCACATCTTCTTATATAATCCAGTATGTAGCTATCTTATGATCGATTTTTGATATTCACTCAAGTCTATGATATTTGAATTTCGAAACCCACCCAGTTACAGGTTAACTAAACAACGTCATTATTAAATTTTAAAATATTTTAAACACGCCTCCTTTTTCATTTGCCAGACGATATCAAGTATAATATGGCGAGTTTACCTAATTGTGCAAGTCAAAATCATAATTTGTTTAAATTATTCTCTTCCGATTGGATATATGAAAGTCAAGAAAAAATTTTACTTATAGAAAATGTTTTTTTATCAGATCATGTTTTTCTCGGACTATGTAACAGAAGTTTTTCACTTATCTTTAAACAGTATTTCTGTTTTGTCTTTTTGTCTTTCCAAAACCATTGTTTGTGAGTTCTAAGTATCGATCTATTAATCCTTTATCAGATAGTAACTAAATTTTCGAAATATCATTCAAAGAAATAGAAAAAAAATTATATTGTGCGCACACTTTCCTATCGAAGGTCGGTAGTTTCTCTAGGTTCTCAGGCTTCTTTAACCAATTAAAACTTTCCGCTACAATGGGACAATAAAGTAAACGGTCTTATCTACACAAACACGAGATACGAGAAACACATATGAACCGCACCAACAAACGGCAACCACTGAACAATTACAGTATCCTGACTTAAGAAAAGTGCATACAAAAGCAGCGGATTTAAACTAGTTTGATGGCGCCAAACCATCCCCTTAACCTGGGACAGTGGTGCAAAAGCACAAAATAAGAACAAACTATACACAACAAAAATCGAAAACAAAGTCTTGTATGTGATGCCATGATTGTTTATAAGTATGACAGATTTACTAACAAAAAGGTCAAAGTGTGAAATTAATTCCGAGAAACTGACCATGTGATTTTATTTAACGTTTTATTTATTTTGATTTATCTAATTTACATAATCGAATAACGTTTTGTTGACTTTTGTTTATGTTATATCAACGCTGGAAACAATACGGGTATGAGAAATTTATATTTTCATAGGTTTTATTTTTGGAATTGTTTGGACTGTACTACTGAGTGGATACCTACATTTTGCTGTAAAATGAATGTGTGCACCTAAAGGTTGAGCAGATCTTGCTCCACATATGATATCCGTTATGTTGCTAATTTGAGTATAAACCCGGTGATAATTGTTCTGTAGGTCACATTCGAGGAAAAGAGGACGGCATTATAGACTCTAACCTTAAAATTTTTACGCCACAATCGTCAGTGTTTAAGCAAAAGAGGCTTCACCTGCTGTGCGTCATTGGCGTTTCATCGATGCCGATCCACTCATATGGAATGATCTTTCAATTGTTTAATTGATATTTATTAGTTTTGAACTGCAGTATGCATTCATTTATATCACTATTGATTATCACTTAAGCATAAGTGTACATTGTCAAACGTACTGCTGAAAATCAATACGCCACTTAGATCTATGGCAACTCAGTAAAAACAGAAACCGTAGGACACACAGTCACATAATAATTTAGACCTGAGCGTGCAAGCAATGGAAAACACTACTTTGATTAAAAGTAGTAAATTTGGTATAATATGATAATTCGTTGGTTTTTTTTGTTGTTGAATTTATAAAACAATTGGGAGGAAACGATTTGTTATGAAGGTAATTTTAGTAAACTGTCTTTTATTACGTACACGGGTTAGGGCATCACAGAACTTGTATACATGTATTACATCATCTCCTTATCTTCGTATTATGAAGATTTTAGGAAAATAGTTTTATATTCTTGAATATTTTTGTTGTATTTATTCTAGCTGGAAGTTATGGTGCAAAAATGTAAAATCGAACAAGAAATTAATTATGTTGTACTTTAGTCCTTTTATGAATTTTTAATCAAATTGAATATATTGATTCGCATGTTTTATAAGTAATACACATTTCTTGCTTCACGTGAGTAAATAATATGTAATGTATGCTTTAACATACCTGCTATTATTGACATGTATCATGTATACTTTTTTCATAATGTGAATCCTAGCGTTTGATCTGTATATAATCGGCATGGACTTGCAGTTACAGCAACTATAAAAGAATTAGACTTGTTGTGTCGTGTGGTTTGACAAGTCCATATAAAAAAACCATGAAATAAGATGATTATTATAATAATGCAAATTGCCTGTAAAAAAAAACAATGAACGTTTGAGATCATTCGACATTGCGTATTAACATATTGTTAAAATAAATAATTACAATCATTATTGCTTAAATCAATTTGTAATTGTACATATATTCGGTCAAATTCTCTTAGTTTTAAATAGAAGTCTATCTTTGTTAAAAGGTTTGTCGTATTTAGTTGTTCCATTTATTTACTTTTCATGTTCACCCGAATTTGACTGGGTGCATATACACATTATTGCATCTATAAATGTAAATTTGAAAGTAGATTTGTTCATCTTTTATCTGGATATGACAGAGCTTCAAAATGGCGATTTTCGGATCAAATTCATGTGTGTTTCATTTTGACGACCTTTACCTATCACATTACTACGGTCCAGGTGGAATGATCTGTATTGCCATGACACATATGGTTGATTGTTTTATTGAGACTACAGACATTTGATTTGATGTTAAAATATTCGTTGATTTAATAATATCATCTCATGTATAGTGCTATTGATCTATAATTTTCTCCCTATATCTTATTGTTCATACCCTTTTGATTATTGTTTTGGACAACGAGTGTTCATTATTTGCTAATCTGGCACAAAGATCTCGTGTGAGCTTTTGCAATTCTTTGCCGTCTCTTGTCTTTCGTCGTCCGTCGCATGGTTACTTAAATATCAAAGAACATCTTCTCTGATACCAAGGGCCAAATTTAACCAAACTTGACATCCAAGGGCATTTGGTAATTTTAAAATTGTGTCCAGGGACTCCGCTCGCAAACCAATATGGCCGACATGGCATTAAAAAGAAAACAATATTTATGCAATGTCTATGTAATTTATGCAACTACAATTTGTGTCTATTATTGTGAGAACCACGACAGATAGGAAAAAAAATATAATGGGGAAAGGGGAGGGGGGGGGGGGCAAATAAGTTCAGAATACTAGTAATTAGATGTTTTGTAGGGTTGTTACGTTTCTGCAGGTTTTGTTAACTTCTTGCCTTAATTGTATTTTTCAAGGGCAGAGAAGAGGGCGCTGAAATGTGATTTAAAAAAAACCCTCATAAATAAATTCAAATTTTCCTATCCCATCGCTCCTGATTTGAACCTAATTAAGATTAATCAAGAAAAGGGAATTAAAAGGACCAAACAACTATATTATTTTTTTAGTTTGATTTTCTACAATGCCAAACACACACATTTCGATCAGAAACACTCTACCCAAAAGCAACAGTATGCATCACAGCAGCATTTCGACAAAAAAGCACATAGTAAATATATATATATATAAAAACCTTTAACCTTTAACCTTTAACCATCGCGGAAATTCTATTTTTATCAATAAATTCCCATATCTGTTTCATATTAAATTCAAATTTATTGAATGTCATCGGATCTGATAACTTATCTGAGACAAACTTGAAGTTAACCATTCAATGTTGTCAAAACAAGACTCTTTGCACAAGATAACAAATTGTATTATTTTAAGGTCATTTTTTCTCTCTGATATGCGTGAACAATCTATAAGGAATTAACCTGAATACTTCTAAAACTATCAACATATTGGTATACTTCATTACTTGGTATCAGGTAGGATTTCTCTTTACATATTTATTTACTAGTTAGTTTATTTACAATGTTATCTATCAATGATACCAGTTTTAGGTTAGTTTCAAAACAAAAATCGAGTTTGTAGCCAAAACGGATTTGTGATACCATATTAGGGAGCAACCATTTAACTTTAAAGGGAGGGGGGATATGGTTTTTTGTTTGAGTCAGAAATTTACTTAGTTTTTCAACGCTATCATTCTTAATATTTTGTTCAAGATTTACACTATTATAAGGTACTAAGGAGAAAATCCGGATTCAGAATAATAATTTTTGTCGTATGCTTGAACAGAATATTTTTCCCGTCAATTTGGGAATCAGAATATTTGTTTTTAGGGAAAAAAAATAATCCCCGTCCCTTGAAGTTAAATGGCAGTTCTTTTAAGATATAATATTATATTATAACGAATATCAATCTAAAACACGTTCGTTTCTATTAGTTCTGGTTAAGCATGATGCACACAAAAGACAGTAACACTATAGTATTGTCTTCCAGTCCACAACAAAAAACGCACTGTGGTTAATTTAGACAAGTGTAAGGGTCAAACTTATAAATTGTGTTTAAAAGATTATTCTCTTATAAGGGTACATTTGTAATTTCATATTTTTTTTATCATGATAACATACAAATCATAAAGCAGCATTTAGACAGATTAGTTGCTTCTCAACATTAAATGTTGACAGTTGTGAAAAGGTAAAATAAGATACATTTGTTTTCAAAAATTATGTATTTCACAAAAAGCGAAAGATTGCCTTTCTCGCATTTATTAAATACAAAAGAATTAGTACAATCTATAGATATTTGTGTTGCATACATTTGTACGTGATACATTCAATTTATTGATGTGTATGTAGCAAATAGCTATACGACCGGGTTATGATATGGTTTATTATGATTTATTGTCTCCTTACAATAGTCATATATATTACAAAGTTGTCTTATTTGCACTCATACCAAATCTTATTTATATAGATATATGCTTTAATAAATAAAAGGTAAAGCATTTCCCTATCAGAAATGACATTAGATTGTTAAAGTAGCCATATTTAACTTATAGTACCGGTAGATCTCTTGGTACATACATATAGTATATATCAAACGAAGCCTGAACATAAAAGATCATTTAAGAATAGCTAGCATGCAGAAAATATATCACAATTTGTCATTGACAAACTTTTTTTTATAGCATTCGGAAATGTCTAGATTTAGTATAAATTCTTTAAACCTTACGTTTCGATAATTTGATATAAGGGTAACCCCGCCGGGTCATAGAGTTGTAATTGTCCGTTTTCTTCCTTCTATAATCCATCATGATATGAGGGACCGTAAAAAATTATTTACTTTTCAATAGAGCTTAATCTTGTGTGGTGGAAGTTATCTCGGATTATCAAAACGGAATAATTCCTTGTACAAATTTTAAAAATATAGCGACAGTGTTTCGTCATCATCCCTGATTCTGGTCCGTATATTTGTTAATTAAGAATCCGAAAGCCTTTAGTTCATTTTTTCGTCAGATTTGACTGGTATTGACTAATATTCTATTAAAAAAATTAAAGCAATAAGTTTGACATTTGTGGGTTTGAGAAATGATAAGAATTTGATGTAAATGATTGGTATATTGTTTACATTTAAGGTGAAGCTTTGTCAGTTTTAGAATTAATAGGTTATATAGATTACATTCTGCCTTCAGTTAAAACCCGGATAAGTAAAAGTGCTGAAAAATGTAAGACCGATCCCTAAGACGTACCTACGTTTTGTAGTTTAAAAGCGGTATTTTATCATATTGATTGTTATTAAATTTTAACTTTAGAGAATACAACTATCTCGCATGTAAGTAATATAGTTAGGCCTGCTTGGTTATCTTATTTGCCATCCGTTTTCTGGTTTGTTTTAAATTTCTGAATTAAATACTATTTCATTGCACAAAGTCGTGTTTTTCTCTGGCTGTTAATGTTGTCGTTACACTAATTACATAGGATGTTGGATATGTACTGATTGTTGATATTTTAGTCTTATAAAAAAAGTAGATGTTGTATGATTGCCAATGAGACAGTTATCCAACAAAGTCCAATTTGCGACAGTAAAATCGACGATTTACGAAGACCAAGCTTAAAACTCAATACACTTATCTCCTAAATGCTGATCAATATAATTACAAATTTCTTTCATGTTTTTCTCAAACGATTGTAGTTTCGATACAATAAAGCTATCACCGCAAAACTCGTTAATGGGACGTATCATGGTATACCGTCCGTCTGTCCGTCCGTGCGTCGTCTACATGTCGGATATTAACTAAAAAAATGCTTTAACCAATTTGAATGAATTTCAAACTTTGGTGGATTATTAATTGATCTATTGACATGAGCTCCCTTTCGTTTTTTAAATATTAGATTTTACGTTTACGAGTTCTGGGGTTTTATTCATTAAAAAAGGGAGATTTTCATACAATAACTTAATAATGCTTTCATCAGTTCTGAAACTTTGATGATAAGTTTAAATCTGTTGACGCAAGCTCCCTTTCGTGTTCTATAAATTTTAGATTTTACATTTCGGAGTTCTGGGGTTTTCTTTATTTAAAAAGGGGGAATTTTCCAGTTTTCGGACAATAACTCAAAACTACTTTCAGTAGTTCTCATTAAACTTTGGTGAATAGTTTATATCTATTGACGTAAGCTCCCTTTTAATTTTCATGAATTCCTGATTTGACATTGAGAAGTGATTGAACTTTATTCTTCAAAAACACGACGGGCTCATTGCGCAGTTGTTTATTAGAAAAACAACTCCAATAAGAATTCGCCTGTCAATGCAATGTAAGTAAACAAAGCTAGCAGATCATGGTATGTTGCCTTTTGCTTTTATCTTGCCTGAACTTCAAACATAACGCTTACCTTGACATCGTATTATACCTTGAAATAAGGCAAAGGTTGTATGTTGAAATGACACCTGACTTTTGAAGTTACTGATATACTTATTTTTACAATATCCACCAAATGCATTAAAAATGTCTGCACAATAATATTCCTGTAACAGTTGTTTCTATGCATTGGACGATTTAAAAGATATGTGCAGGACGTAAATAAAACATATATTATAATACATAGTGGTTTGAAGAGGGTTTAATACAAGTAGCTGAGAACCACCTCCGTGTCCGTGATTTTCACGGTGCGTTGAAGACCCATTGATGGACTTCAGCTGTTGTTTGCTCTTTGGTCGGGCTTTTGTCTCTTTGACATGTTCCTAATTTCCATTTTCAATTTATTATATATATCGCGAAACTATGTATGTCAAATGCAAAATAAACATTAAACTGATGCGGATAATACTATTGTTTTATTTTAAAACCAATTACATAAAGTTGACAGTCAATACACTAACAAAACCTTTTTAAAATCAAATTACTGAATACTAAACAATAACTATGAAAATGAAATGAAATTGGGGGAAATGTTACAATATAGGGGTAAAAACAAACAAAGTCTAATTTATAACCCGGATCGTCTAATCCATGGTAACCAGTAGGGCATTCAAGTATGTGGTTGTTCCTTATTAACCAATCGATTACTTCTAAGTCAAGGTTAATAATAAATACGGTGAAAAGATAAATTCAATATACATTTGTAAAGTAGACCTTTTATTCGTAAAGCTTAAGGCATGAGATTAGAACATTTGTAGATTGGTTAAAAAATGACTACTGACTGAAAACTTACATTTCAATTTTAAGATAATAATACCGCCGTATCAAATCAAGGTTAATATTTCGCATGGTATGACTTAAATTCTCTCAAACATTTTCAAAAACAGGTTAAACGATCTTATATTTTAAAACTTTGATGTACATGGTACAGGGGCGTTGCAATATATTCAGTCACAGGGGTGTAGCAATATTCGAATCGCATATGCGTTATCAGATGTAATAGGCATTAAATTTTAGGCCAACTATAAGCCTAATTGTCCCTTCTTTGTTCCGTTGCGATACCTTTCTTGTTGCAAAATTTATATCACCGTATGTTCTTTATTCTCATCTTACCGTAAAAAAATATCTATCGTTTTAAATTTGTCTTCAATATTTTATACTAGTAATAGAATTCTACCACTTTTTAACAATTTCGTTTCATCGGAATAAGATAAAGTCTTGAGAGGTAACGGAGCTCCTTTTAATGAATTAACTGTGAACATCTTCAAAATCCGCAAACCTCCCTTTTCCTAGGAATAAGAAAACACCAAAAAACACTGGCAATCGAACGCGATAGTACTGACGTTGGCTATGTGTACAAACATGTAGTCTTGAGAAATATCTCGAGAAAACATACATGTAGTGCAGATATAAATAAAACCAATCATAAAAATACTATTCCAGTAAGTACTATTGAACACTGTTGATATTGTTTCTGTCAGCATGTTTTGATTTGATACGAGTAAGAGTAATCTATCTATATTGCAACGCAAAAACGTAAGTGTTCTGATTGACAGCATTGTGACATGTTTATCGTTACATGTTCTTTACTGTGATATATTTTCTTAATCCTGCGCATGTCACATCAACCAACATTGTATTAAACATTTAATACATCTTTCAATAAATAAGATCCACGAATGTTATGTTTGAAACTAACCTTGATGTCAGAGTGTTGATTTAATTTCACTGACAATCCTTAGAGTTTGTTTCTCATATACTGTTGTCAATGGTACTCAAAATACACAACTGTAGTAACTCGATAAAAGATATCAGTATCGACAATTATGAGCTTTATTTATTATTTTAAAAGCAGCTATTACTCACAGCGTAATAACAATTTTCTCACAGTGTATCACCTCTTCTCGCACCAATAACTGATATAATGAAAGGGAAAAAAAGATTTGTTGTCTTTCTTTTTATCTCGTTTAAATTAAAGAATCAGTATAGTTTACATATGCTCAAAAAAATCATAGCATTTTTAAACCAAGTGAAAACAACGAGGAAATTGCATGACCATAGACTTCTAAAAATGCAACATCCCTTAATTCAGATGCAGTCAAAATGTTATGGAATAGGATACCATTTATGTATTCAATACATTTTGAGCCGACTAGTTGTCAGACTTTTAAAAATCAAAGCCCGAGAAGATATGTCACTCGTGAGATGCAGAAAAATCTTATCAGCTGAACGATGATAGATGCTTTTAAAATTTATGTAGTGTTCATTTCAGTCATTTCTAATTATACCCGTGCTTGCACAGTATTATTATTGTGAGCATACCCCTGTTGATAAAATCGTAATTATACCCGTGCTTGCACAGTATTATTATTGTGAGCATACCCCTGTTAATAAAATCGTAATTATACCCGTGCTTGCACAGTATTATTATTGTGAGCATACCCCTGTTGATAAAATCGTAATTATACCCGTGCTTGCACAGTATTATTATTGTGAGCATACCCCTGTTGATAAAATCGTAATTATACCCGTGCTTGCACAGTATTATTATTGTGAGCATACCCCTGTTGATAAAATCGTAATTATACCCGTGCTTGCACAGTATTATTATTGTGAGCATACCCCTGTTGATAAAATCGTAATTATACCCGTGCTTGCACAGTATTATTATTGTGAGCATACCCCTGTTGATAAAATCGTAATTATACCCGTGCTTGCACAGTATTATTATTGTGAGCATACCCCTGTTGATAAAATCGTAATTATACCCGTGCTTGCACAGTATTATTATTGTGAGCATACCCCTGTTGATAAAATCGTAATTATACCCGTGCTTGCACAGTATTATTATTGTGAGCATACCCCTGTTGATAAAATCGTAATTATACCCGTGCTTGCACAGTATTATTATTGTGAGCATACCCCTGTTGATAAAATCGTAATTATACCCGTGCTTGCACAGAATTATTATTGTGAACATACCCCTGTTGATAAAATCGTAATTATACCCGTGCTTGCACAGTATTATTATTGTGAGCATACCCCTGTTGATAAAATCGTAATTATACCCGTGCTTGCACAGTATTATTATTGTGAGCATACCCCTGTTGATAAAATCGTAATTATACCCGTGCTTGCACAGTATTATTATTGTGAGCATACCCCTGTTGATAAAATCGTAATTATACCCGTGCTTGCACAGTATTATTATTGTGAGCATACCCCTGTTGATAAAATCGTAATTATACCCGTGCTTGCACAGTATTATTATTGTGAGCATACCCCTGTTAATAAAATCGTAATTATACCCGTGCTTGCACAGTATTATTATTTTGAGCATACCCCTGTTGATAAAATCGCAATTATACCCGTGCTTGCACAGTATTATTATTGTGAGCATACCCCTGTTGATAAAATCGTAATTATACCCGTGCTTGCACAGTATTATTATTGTGAGCATACCCCTGTTGATAAAATCGTAATTATACCCGTGCTTGCACAGTATTATTATTGTGAGCATATCCCTGTTAATAAAATCGTAATTATACCCGTGCTTGCACAGTATTATTATTTTGAGCATACCCCTGTTAATAAAATCGTAATTATACCCGTGCTTGCACAGTATTATTATTGTGAGCATACCCCTGTTGATAAAATCGTATAATATAGAACAACATGCTCAACGGTATCAATTGAGACATACATTTACTAAATCAAAATATTGTTGTGTATTGGACATTACCATTGAAAAAATTAGTCACTGTGTTCATTCTAAAAAACTATAACTATGCTAAAAGGTTGTGATTATCAGGTATTGAAAGAATGATTAAATTCAGAGAACGTCACGTAAAAGGTGTCCACTGATTTCATATACTCTATCTAGATATCGGCAAAAATGTATCGCACACCATAGTTTAAAAGATTCTAGGATAGATTAATTAGTTACTTTCATCTTCAAAAAGTACTATAAATAGAAAATGATAACAATCTCGATGATAACCATTTGGAATGCTTTTTAAAAAAACAGGTATAAACTATCAAGTAGAAGACAGCCAATATATTTGTAAAATAACCTTAAAAAATGCAATTCACGATCGAATGCCTTTCGTGACTAAATTGATTTTTACTTTGATTATCTAAACACTATAATTTAATATAATAAGCTGGCAACGCGAAAAACTATTTCTTTAGTCAGGATCGTTCTATTTTTGACTTTCGATACTCTTCAAATTCGTAATTCATTTGATCTTTTAACTTGTGTTATTCTAACCTCACTGATGTCAAGTTTGTTGATAAAAATACTCGTCTTGAGTAAACATTTTTTTCCTTAAACGCTTTGATAAGCGTTTATTTTATAGATTCACATACCCATGCATAGATATTGACACTTATACACTTTACTTTACCACGTTTACATTACACAAAATACACTTGTGATCGAGGATAATTATGAATACCAAAACCAAAATGTCTCCTTTATATCTTGATTTTTTTCTCCGATGTTGACACAGATGGACAATTTCAAAGTAAAGTATACTTCAATTTCCCTGTTCTAAAATTCCGATTTCTGGACAGTCGCATATCATCTGATAGATGATATTGCATTTATATTTCTAAATTAATGCCTTAAATAAAGGCAACAGTAGTTAACCGCTGTTCAAAAGTCATAAATCGATTGAGAGAAAACAAATCCGGGTTACAAACTTTAACCGAGGGAAACACATTAACGATGAGAGGAAAACAAAAGAACAACAGAAACACTAAAGAACAAACACCAAAGAACCTTTTTGATGACAACTGCCTGTTCCTGACTTGGTATAGAACTTTTAAAGACAAATGATGGGTTGAACCTGTTTTTATGGCTAACAAAACCTCCCGCTGTAATTGGTTCATAGTCATTCTATAGTTAAGCCTACCAATTATATTTTATCGTATGTTTTTCTATGTTGTGATGTTATGCTATTGTTTCAG
Source organism: Mytilus edulis (assembly GCF_963676685.1). Taxonomy (NCBI): domain Eukaryota; kingdom Metazoa; phylum Mollusca; class Bivalvia; order Mytilida; family Mytilidae; genus Mytilus; species Mytilus edulis. The sequence goes on from NC_092348.1 coordinate 71,330,931, forward strand.
AAAAAGGGAGAAGGTTTGGTACCATTAAAACGTTTAATCCCGCTGCAAATGTTTGCACCTGTCCTAAGTCAGAAATCTGATGTACAGTAGTTGTCGTTTGTTTATGTAATTTATACGTGTTTCTCGTTTCTCGTTTTTTTTTTATATATATAGACCGTTGGTTTTTTCATTTGAATGGCTTTACACTAGTAATTTTGAGGCCCTTTATAGCTTGTTGTTCGGTGTGAGTCAAGGCTCCGTGTTGAAGGCCGTACATTGACCTATAATCATTATGGTTTACTTTTTTTTTAAATTGTTTTTTGGATGGAGAGTTGTCTCATTGGCACTCACACCACATCTTCCTATATCTATTTATCACTCCTTGCACTTAAATTGTATTGGTTGAGTCATGGAAAGAAACACTAAAATCAACTCTACATATTAAGATAATCGGCTGTATTCGTATTTTATAGATAGGGTGTCTATAATATATACAAAGGTGTCTGTGTTTCAACTCGCTACCAAAATGTTTGTAGGCACCTGGAAAGTCTAATACGTGATTTCCCCGATTATTTCTTATTTCCCAACGTGAAATTTTGACAGTTTAAGGATTGGAACTGCGGGTTATGCATCCAGTATAGTAGTCACATATCCCATCGACATATCTGGTCTCGCTTTAAGAGTTCATCCTCCGTCAATTTTTGTTTGTGTCCTTGAATTGTCTTCTTAACCGATTTATTAATTAGTATTGCATATATTAGCCCCTAATTTTGTTTTCTCGTGGTATTTTATTATATATATATATATATATATATATATAAAATGTATTCTTCTCTAGGACCAGTCTCACACTTGAAAAACAATTTCCAAAAGATTTTTTATTTAACCTTTGTGACCTGCTTTGTCTTTTAATTTGAAAATTGAATTAACATTATAAATACACTTCCTGGTTATGATGTTTAAATTGTCAGTCTGCTAAGAATGTTAGACGTTATCATATATTTTTTTTAATTTCCCTATCCTTGCTCCTTCCTGTAATATTAAATAAATAAACCACGGGGCGGGGGGGGGGGGTGTTAACTTCGATATTTTTTTGGTAGGGGTGTGCCATTTTTGCCACAAAAAACGTACCCATTTTAATAAAACATTCACTGAAATTCAGTACCTATAGTTATATATATATTGAAGAAAGAATGACCTATACTTATATACAATATTTTAAATATGACCTCAAAACGTTATTGAAGATCAAATCAGGAGACAAATTTCCGGGGTTCATTTGGGAACTTATTTGAAAGGTGAACTTTCAAATGAACTGATTTAATTTAATATAATTATTGACCATTAATAATGTAAGATTCTTAATAGCATATTTATATATGATATGTAGATCCAGGAACATATATGTTAGATATACTGTTCCCAGGTAGATCATACCCCAAATCAATATACAGTTATCAAACGTAAATGCATTTTAATATAGGATGTCATTAAAAAGGAGGGTCATTCTTATATAAAATCTCGCAAAATTATGACCCATATTTTTGGCACATCCCCGTATACCCAATAAGAAGAAGTTACCCCCCGTTGAATAAACAACTGTTACAGTTTGTGCACTGCAATACAGTTTTAGGGAGCTAAATAACATCAACGTTTCAATGCTTCCTTGGTGAATTTGTCTAATTTCAAGGTTTATGTTAAAGATTGTCAAAACAAACTGCTTCAATTTATAAACGGAAGGCTTAATCTTTTTGTCGTGATCAATACATTGATATGCCTTATCAATACTCAAAACACTTGAATAGGGCAACTAGTATTTCTCCTGATATATTATTAGTTCTTTAAAGATTATGTAATAATTTGAATCGATATTGAATTAAATTATATGTATTATTTAGTGGCAGTTTCAAGTGTCAAGTTATAACCTACTAGTATTCGATTTTTTCAAGAATTTATTATATGGTTGTTATTCCCTGATATAAGCGAACCGTGCATGTGTCTCTCGAATAGCATCTGTCAACTCCACCGAATTTAAAGTTTAAGACCACAAACACATAATATATCTGGACTATAAAAACAAGAAAGGCAAGAACAGAGCATCCCACATCAGCAGAAAATTAACTTTGTTCTAAGAATTGCAACTTTAAAATCAGGTCCAACCTCTTAAATGTCCCTTCCGTATATTTACTTCTCATTTAGGAACAGCCAGAATTATATGTCATAGAAATGTTTTAAAATAAGATTCAAACTGGTTAAAATTAATTCTGTATTTGATTAGATCTGTTCGGATCGGTTCTAATGTAGATGGTATGGCTTCAGTAAGAAACTTTTAGAAACTACTCTGAAGGTTTCAAGAATCAACATTTACTACAGCGATGACGAGATAATCACAATAGTTCTAAAATGAAGTCAATTAATGCTTAAAAGATTAAAATTCCCTGTAGCTTTGAAATAACAAGTAACAATGGATTAAGAATAGACTAAAGTAATTGTTATCTAACAGCAACACATATATTACGGAACTACTGTATATAATTTCATTTGAAATTTCATTAATGCAGCTCATCATGTTAAAAGATGGGTTTTTCCTCGGTTTTCAGTTATTTTGTATCAACAATTTCTACCTCGTTATTTCATTTTAGTCATGGTTGATGCATTTTTAGAACTTAATTTACATCTGACATAATTCAAAATGTTTGCTTGTCATTCATTGTAAGACAAATGCTCATGTCTAACTAACCAAATTCAAAACGTTTTTTTTTTCTTTTTGTACTTTGACTTTAAAATTTAAAGAATCGAAAATATGTCAAGTTGAAATGAAGATAAAAAGATAGATTCAGATTCAGATTCAGATTCAATATTTTATTAAAGTCTCACCACATACAATTACATATATATTTACACAATAAAATATTCATACAGGTACAATAGATATGGGTAAAACCTATAATTGTCATTTAACCCCTAACAACATGAATCGGAAAGATAAACAGGTCAATTTGAGCAATTAACAAAAAGACAATTTTCATATGTCTGATTTTTGTGCCTCCGTGTGCATTAAAGATGAAGCTTTGTTATAAAGCGTTTATTATTTTGTTTAAAGGTCATATTATGTCATAAAAAGCAAAATCACAAAAATACTGAACTTCGAGGAAAATACAATCGCAAAGTCCCTAATCACATGGCAAAATCAAATGACAGAACATATAAAAAAGGAATGGACAACAACTGTCATATTTCTAACTTGGTACAGGCATATTATTAAATCTGCAGTTTTCAATATATGGGGAATATAATTAAACATGTATCATATTAAATGCGTATCTAGACAGTTAGTCAACTGAAATCAATATTTAATATTCATATCAATGATAATATATCAGACGAACCCCTCACATATGGAATGAAACTGATAGGATAAGTAATAAGAACTTTAAAAATTGTTGTTAGTTGATCTTATATTATATACATCAACGTATAAGGAATATGATGACAACATTTCGCAGGTGGTATATTTTAATATCGATATGTTAAAAGTCCATTCCTCACTTCATAGATATTCAATGATTTGTAAATGAATAAGAAAAAATATATTATAAATCAAAACATTTCTAAAAAATAAATGCGGGGACTGTTTGATTTTAAATGGAAATTAGTATACTTGATAGATATTATCAAGTAATTAGAAGAAATTTCAATATGAAATCAAGTATAAGAGCACTTTGAATTGGTTTATTAGGTTAATTAATCAAAATATTATGATAGATTCATATCAGATAATAATAGATCGGGTCTGTGTACTAATAGAAATGCTTTGAATGATAACCTTCGGACATATCTTTTTTCTATTATACCTTTTTAAACATATAGAATTAAATATAAGATTCTGCAATAAAAGAATTGAAAAGTCCAAGTTCCATTTACTATAAATAGTGATAAAACGCTAACTGTAAGCTAGGAGAGGTGTCGTGTCAAAAGTCGTGAGAAAAAGACTATTTTAGATTAAAACATAGAATATCGTTTAAATATTTTTTCCACAATTATATTTATTGCAATACAAATATCTTGATATTTGTATACCGGGTTTAGTAAGGATTCATGTTAGACACTTGATGTCTCATCCGAATTTATCCTCAATGACGTATGGAATTAATATAAAGTTGTTTGCCTATTTGCAATGGCGAAAGATAAGAAAGATCACATATGGCCATTAGAAAAGATTACAAGACTGCACATTTTTACATATACTTAGACTAAAAAAATTTAAAACTTGAACAAATTGTGGGCACATTATAAAATCCAGAAATCAGACACGTTCAAGGTGTTTTTGTATTCTTGTTTGGCTTTTATCTTCAGAACCCCTTGTACAAAACGTGGTGATTTTGGTGTGCATAACTGCGCGGAATTAACTTTACAACGCACAAGGACAAAAGACGGAAACAATATAAAATTTAATAGGCAAAGCGATCACTTTAAATGTTATTGTCTAGATAATCTGTGAAATAATTTAAAAGAGAATAATTCTTATATAATTTGCATATGATGGAATACACTGATATGATTGGTCGAGAGGACTTCCGGTATTTGCCTTTGACGTTGTTTATTTTTCGATAGACGACGTTGACCGAACTTCTTTTCGTAACTAATGTAAAAACAAGATGAAATGATAAACACAAAACATTCATTTGCCTCGAATGATAATACAAATTTTTGCAGTTTATTTATTATCAGGTAGGAAATTTCATGAAGTACACATTTGTGCGTTTACCAATAGATGCGCCATGCCAATTCAATGACAAACATTTACAATTTACATGTGATAGAGTGTACGAATGTGGGAAATTTAATTCCTTTTCTCCATTTTAAAACAATTATAATGATTAAACGCCTTTTGAAAGGATTTATTGGTGACCAGGTCACTCACAAACATATCATAAAAGTCCTTGGGACTTTTATTTGTTTTATGAGTGAATTGGTCGAGTTTATCCACCAATAAATTCCTTCAAAAAGGCGTTTAATCCTATAATAGTACAGATTTACTATTTACAAAGACTTTTATCAGAAAACAACAGAAAACACAAAAATTCATTAGTAACAAGCAACAATTACTTCTCACGGGTTTTCTGACTTCTAACAGGCATTTGATTGTTTTATGGGCGGGATAACTGGCTCTTTAGTGTAATATCACCAAATCATGGTACGTCACATCCGGTTGTATACAAAAGTAGGTCGAAAAAAAATATTTCCTTGAGTTTGACAGTTGTAGCTAATTAATCCGACATTTTAGTGCAGTAAAACATTTCTGTGTCATAAACATATGTCTAGGGTATTTCAAAACACCATTATTTTTTTATTTGGGATTTCTGTAGAATATTTTGTAATCTTGAGGTTACATGGTGACTAAACCTTGTACACAGATGAAATAAGGGGAGAAATTTGATTGGTTAACTTTCAATGATGGTTATTTTCTTATATGAAATGAAATACTTTGTGAAATTTTTTCTATTGTACCGGACAGGATAAACCTTTACTCATGCCAAGTATTTCTTTATTTGAAACAAAGATAAATTCTGCACATTTTATGAAAAGTGTAAATTTAACAAAGACTAATAGGGGAAAGTCAATGGTGGTATTACACCTTTGAGTGTACACCTTTCATCTTACCGATTATCTAAACATTAATGTACGCAGTAAGATAAAAATTTATATTAGTCTACATAAGAGAACATTCTTAAATAACGTAAGCATGGTTAGTATAACAAAAAACAAAAAGTTACCAAAGTTATAAAATTAAACCATCCAAACAAATTATTATTTTACTGAAACAAAGCTTAAACACTTCAATCAATATGACGACAGAATAGTCAAACCATTGAAGTGTATTATCACGGCGACTGTAAGAATCAGTTTTGAAAGTAAAAAAGAGGTAAATTAAATTTCATGTCCTGATTTCAAAGAATATCTGTACTTTGCAGTATCATTTAAAAATGGTGTCACAAGCAAAATTTTGAAGCTTACAAATATTGAATTACGTTATAGATTATCTGACTTATATACCGTCAAAAAATATTAATTTTATAAAGATTTGTAAAATTTAGTATCCTATTTTACCGATAACACTAAAGTGGGATATTCCTTTCTAATGCGTTCAGGCTTTAATACGCCCTGCGGCTCATGTAGAATGTGAAATAAAACTCACTAAATAATTTAGATATAAACCTTTTAAAAATCATTATCCATACACAATAAAAATATTACTGTAACTGCATGAAGTAAGACACAAATGTATTGTTACCATCCGATAACGGTGTATGAGAAATACAAGACACATTGTAAGTAATTTATTGTACCACTTAGCTTATGGAAAAGGGGGAGGAGGTATGTTTTTTTTCTATTTGTTATGTTATTTCTGTTGCGGAAAAGTGTTTTTTTTTTTAACAATTTTACTTGAATCGAATGAAAAATTCAGAAAGATTGTCTTTTGAATAGCAATACATTTCATTAAAAGATAATCAGGATATAATTATATACCCTCCGCACCCGACCCTTTCGTGAGTTACGTTAATGTTATTCAATAGATAGAATATAAGATTATCTTATTAGTTGATCATCTGATAGAGTAAAAGGTATACATAAATTTAAAAAAGTTAAGAACTGACACGAAGACGAATATAAATACATGGATATCACAGTATGATTTCCTATTCAGTGTGTATCGTTCTGAACATGCATGAAATATTTGCCACTGGACGTTAAGCAAGCAACCAAAAATCAATCAACCTATTCAGTTTGACTCAATAAAATTTTCAAAATCTTACACACGAATATGTTAAATCTGGATTTATTTTATGAAAGTCTACATTAAAATTCATCTGACATACATGATAAAGTTTCTTTATTGTAGCGATAAATTAACAAAACTTCACGTTATTTGTTTCTAAAACTAAAATGCGGGACTACAATGACGGTTTCTTTTACACCTATCATCGATTGAACTTTAAAAAATAAATTTCCAAATCGGCAACAAAAAACTATTAGACGAATAAAGTTTTGAAGTAAATCATAGATTGCATGTTTATCAAGGAAAATAATGACCTCACACAGGTCATTATTTTATGCCTTGGAGCATATATCATTGAAACATGGTATCGTCCGGGTTGATTCTGAAAAAGAATAACCTAACGTTCTGAAAGAAAATAACTCCATATAGGTATATAATTGCAAATTAAACTTTTCAAGAAGTTACGGTTACACATAATTCAAAAACTAAAATTGAAGTTTGAGGCGAATTTAGTTTACCGATGTTCAAATGCCGTAAATGGATTACGAAGGGCCAAATCAACGTAACAAGCAAAACATGTGGGGATCACATAAACTCCAAAATAGGCGATACCGCATGCGTCGACTGGGTACCCATCTCCTGTTATACATACATATTCACTGATGAACCGCTCATTTAAAGCTTTTCAAATTTTATTGTAGAGTTACTGATGACAAAATTGAGGTCAAGTTCGATATTGACGATTTTCACTTTCACTGTTCAAGAGTAAGTGTTCTTCAAAGATTGAGAAATGGTCTTTTCAGTCGTTTCCGTGCTTTAATTCATGAACTGTTCAACCATAGCTTTTCAAATTTTAATATCTTGTTACTGAAGAAAAAAATGAGTTTAAGTTAAGTATTGACTATTTGTAATTTCACCATTTAGGAGTTATGGTTCTTGAAAAAACTGAAAAAATGTCTTGCAAGTCGTGTCCGTGTTTTAACTTTTGAATCTTTTCAACTGAAGTTTTTCAAATTTTAATATGATGTAACTCATGAAAAAATCGAGGTTAATGTCAAAATCAGCGATTGTTACGCTTATCGTTCAGGGGTTATGATCTTTGTGATATTGAAAATGTCATTACACAAATGAATAAATTTAATCATGTTTCTTGTCGCTCTGACAGCCTCTTGTTGGATATTTATCAATAGCATTCTGCCACAAAAATAGCTGTCATGCTATTATGACCTATTTGTTGCAATTAAAATGACATGTTTGTATCGAAGACACTAATTTTTATAAGACACGAATTTATTATATTTCATTAGTGCTTAGCAGTCTTTAACAGAGTATTTGAATATACATCTACTATAACAGTTCTGAGAAAATAAAATGTTAATTTGTCGAAATGACGCTAGTATAAAATTTCCCAAAGAAAGCTTTTAGAATTCCTTTTTGTTTTCATTTGGGTTTTTTAAAAGTTAAATTTATGATGCATGTCTCTTAAAATAGTATGTGATGCGGAACAGTTTATAATAAGTTGTTTTCATATATAGATCGATACGTTCATTTAATATGGATATAGTTTAGACTCCATTTATTATCATCTATAGACGATAACGTAACGCATCTTCAGTACTTATATAATATGTACAGTTCAGTGCTAGCATTAAAAGAACCCAAGGTAAGATGTTTTAAATGACGTTTACCTCCATAAGTTTTATCATGTCATGGTGGGGCACATATTTGTGAATGGCATCGGTTGTGGTACCACAGGAAATGAGATTTCAAAACAAAAGCAGCGTGTATTTACGATTCAAAACTTATGCAGAAAAGGCTCCATTTAATGATACGATGTAGTCGATCTTTTAATTGAACATGGGAATAGTATTGCAAAATGTAGAATAATTCAAAATTGTGATATAACTGCAAATTCTAAAACGATTATGAAGTATATCTTTGGCCTTATATTTTCGTTTGCACAAGCTGGTAAACGTATCATCAGCGTCGGTATATTCTTAAAACTGTTCCTTTTGATTTTATTGAAGACTCGATGTCTTTTATGTGTGACTATAATCAAAACGGGGTTTGTTCATATTGTTGAAACGGACGGTGACTTATAATAGGGTATATCATTTTGAACTCTGGTTAAAAGTTATCTCATTTGCAGTCATACCACATTACCTTATTTTTACATTAACGTCTTATATCCGAAATTAACGCCCCTTGTGTATTCAATTCATATTGGAGACATCTACTTAGATCAAGTAAATAGCTCACAAATTTACAAAGTTACGGTTCCTAAGTGCATGTTGTATATACATATATTAATTTGACGCATAGATACTTAATGATTTAGATTTTGTAAACTCAAGTTCAAAAGTAATATACAAATAATTTCACGATATATTAAATTTTCAATTTATAAGGTGATGCGATAAACAACATGTCTGTGACTATTGAACATCGGTATTTTACTGCTGCCTTTATTTATAGATTAAATTAAATCCACGGAAAAGCTAATAACCAACAAAAGAGTGGGAAAATAAATATTGATTTCAAGGTATATTAGTTGTATAAATGTATCCAATTTTAAATATATGTTCATATTGACATATTAAATCTGTATGATTATTCTTCACCAGGAACACTCAAAGCCTAATATTAGGTGCAGAGAACAATGATAAGTTTTGAAAGGTATAGTTTTATTTCAGAAATTACTGATGTTTTAAAGCGTGAGTGTGTTTAATTTCTTCTTTTTTTTGTAATTATTTTTCTTTTCTTGAATATATTTTATCTTATCTTATATGTTTATGTTAATTTTTTCAGCAGTTTTTATTTCCGAGATGTAAAGTGTTTGCAGTTAACACATTATCGATTACAAATATTGTTATTGTAATGAAGACATGCCTAAAAAATGAATATGTCTTTTATTAGGTTTCAAAATCATTGTACGGATTTTAAAGTTTCAAAATCATTGTACGGATTTTAAAGTTTCAAATACTCTTATCGGAAAAAGACTCAAACAAGAATTTTCAACATTACATAATTATAAAATAAGGATTTTTGGTGTTTTAACTCCACTTTTAAGAATTGCATTTAGGTTATTTCGTGGCGGCCTGTTTTTATTGATGGAGGAAGCCGGAGTGCCCGCAGAAAATAACCGACCTTCGATAGGAAAACTAGCCTAGTCCATTAAGATTGAAGTCGAGTATAACCGCATGAATGGGGTTCGACTCGCACATGAAATAAGAAAACGTGTAAATAACCCCTAAACGGTCATATTCAAATAGTCGAATACATCCTATTAAACTTTAGGTGTAAAAAAGTATAAGCATGTATAAGCACTTTCCGGATTTGTATCAATTGTACTTGTAAGCATACTACTAGTGAATAACCATAAAGGTTATCAATCACCCTTTTGCTTAAGTACATTAACCATTGTGTATAAAATGAAGTACATAATTTGCTTTTTTTTCAATTGATAATCACATTTGTAATCTATTTCCTGTATATATGTATTCTCACATAACTTATACATTTTGTACGTTTGAACTTCCTTCTATTAGTTTAAAAAGAATATATATTTACAATTTGTCTATTGAGATTTTAAATTGATATTAAGATGAGGACGTAATTGATAGACGTATGATAATTGTTTTTCAGGGACTTGTTTTAGATATGTGCGCAATTATCAAGTAACTGTTTCAGGACGTTAATTATGTGTAGTACTTGGTGACTTTTCAAAAAGCAGGTATTTATATGTAACAGTTAGTAAAGTATGGAAATAAATTTTAGTAAAGTTAAGTTTTGTCGACCAGTTGTTTTCCTTAATTGTTGTAAAAAATCAGAATTTTGATTTTACCAGTTGAATTGCGATTACATTTTGTCATGGGGGTATTTTATAGGGGTGACGGAATCGTAAAACTTAGAAAGTGTATTTACATTTCTGTTTTAGCTTTCTTTGAATTTTTTGTCATACTTTATTTTTTGCAATTATTGAAATTGTAAATGAAATGGGGCATGTGTCGACGAAACAACAACCCAACCAAAGAGCAGAAAACAAACGAAGGCCACCAATCACAACGTGAAAATCGCATCGGAGGCGGTCATCATCTGATTCCGAAATTAGTTTAATGTGCACAAATTTTGGTATGCATGCATGTTTCAGCTAATTTTAATTTAAAAAAAATCGTTTTCATCTACTACATGAAAAAAAAAGACAAACCCATGCAACAGTAGTAGAACGCTGTTCAAAAGTCGAAAATCTATTGAGAGAAAACAAAACCGGATTACAAACTAAAACTGTGAGAAACATATCAACTGTGAGACGAAAACAACAGAACTACAGAAACATTGAAGTTCAACAAAAACAAACGCAAGTGCAACAAACACAGAAACGAAATATTTGTAACAACTGCAATATTACTGAATTTTGAAGTCAAATTGTATGAAAAAATTATAGGTTGAACTTGGTTTTATGTATCTTAAACTCAAGCTTATATGGCAATGTTACAATAGATAATGCTGAAATGACATCACTACTTGACAAAAATAAAGTACAAACGAATGCACAAATGCTCAATGCAGAAAACGCACTAATTATTTCCCCGATAATATATAAAATTCAGGAAGATCCATAGTGTAACGCAAATGTACTTGTATGGAGAGTTGTCTCATTGGCACTCACACCACATCTTCCTATATCTATTGACATACTTATCTGTCTTAATATACTATTTCCTCTTTTCACGGTTAGCACATAATACAACTTCTCGGCCAATCAAACTGATTGGATACGCCTTACAAGTTTCATAATACATACTTGGTCTTTGTAGTGAGCAACTATGCATAAAATCAAAAGAAGAGTAAGATTTTATTATTTGTAATTGATAAAAAGATAAAGATTTCATAGTAGCTCTTTTCATTGATTAGCCGATACTTGACATTTTAAGTTACTTAAATATAAACATTATATACACAAATTGGTTTATTCTCTTTTAATAGCACTCCATTCAGAACCAAAATATACCATGCAAATCACGATGATGAAGATCAAACATTGAAGGGCACAATTTCGTACGTATTTGATATTATATTTTTTGATATTTTGCCCTTTTAAAAATTGATTATGAGAGAGTAACAATGAGGCGAGTATGTTTTCAGTTTCTAACTTTGGCTTATTGGTGTAAAACTGTGACCATTTGTTTATAGTTTTGAGATATATAAATGAGATATATAAATTTACGAAAATGTTTTCGTTATTCGTTTTCATTATTCATTTTCTTAAAACATAAAATGTGAATTTCGAAACAGTTTTCATTTTTCGTTTTCGATGTCACGAAACTAAACAAAAAGTGGTAAAATAAAAAAAACGATAAAACATGTTTAAAATACTGTAGTCGAGTAAAGAATTTCCTGTTCCTGAAGAGAACAGTGTTTCCATTTGTTGTTTCATAGTTGTTGAACATGATGTATGTCCACTCATCACGTTTTATTGTCGCAATATCATAATATTCATATTCAACATAGATAAAAATATATATATACTTTTAGTTTTTAAGGTTTGTAACCTTAAATGATAAGAATTGATGAACAGTGTCCGTCTACTGATATTACACGAATTTTTTGGACGATAATATATGTATTGCCAAATGGGATTAGCATTACAAACAAACTTACTTGGTTAACGAGTCAATTGTTGTGATACAGCAGTCATAACTGTGTAATGGAATTGAGAATGGAAACGTAGAATGTGTAAAAGAGACAACAACTCGAATTGCAAAAATGTAAAACAACAGCCCAAGACCACAAACGAGTCTTCAACACACTAATAAAATCCCGCACCCGCAGGCGGAATTCAATTGGCCCTTTAAAAAATGTGTACTAGTGAAAGTGAACATAATACTGCACTTCAAAACATTTTCATGAACTAAAATTAAAAAAAATATACAACCGTTACAAAAACCAGAGGCTCCTGACTTGAGACAGACGTATAAATGCGGCAGAATTGAACATGGTTTGTGAGATCTAAACCTTCCCGCTATACCCCATGTTGAAAAAAGCAAACACATAGCTATACGCACAGTAAAACTCAGTCCGAGTCCGATGTCAGAATAGGTAACAAAATAAACAAAACAAAATGTGAATAATACATAAATTAACAAAATACTGCTAGTAGTTACTGACATACAAGCTCTGTAGTCCAGACCTCAATTAAACTGATTGAACGAGTATGTCTTCTTAGTGTGGAATCAACCACAATCCCTCTTGTTGGGGGTTTTAGTGTCGTACCATCAAAAAATATATGAAGAGAACATAAACGCATCATGCCAACAACTAGTTTTAGAATACATGTACAAATTTCTAATTCAAAATTCCTCTGAGTAACTCAATATTAATACCAAAATATGCTATCATAAATGACAATAAAACCAACAGAAAGCTACGATATTTCTAAATTTATTGGGGACATTGTCTAAATCAATTTTAATTTAATTTTTTAAATTTGTCGTTTAACTTTCAATATAAATACCAAAATATGCTATCATAAATGACAATAAAAACCAACAGAAAGCTACGATATTTCTAAATTTATTGGGGACATTGTCTAAATCAATTTTAATTTAATTTTTTAAATTTGTCGTTTAACTTTTAAGAGTATGTCATTACATTACATACATGTATCATGCGAAGCGTAACATTTTATAAATAGATGTTTGCAAACTAAAATCGCATTACAAGTATATTATGTTTTATTAAAGGTTCCATTGATGAAATTCTAAAAAGCAGAGATCTAGAATTTTGATTTGTTAATCCATTTAATATGTAGAGTTAAATATATCCACTGACAACGATAACGTAGTTGTCAGCAAAAAAGGTAGCCAAGGTAAAGTGTTATTTTTTTTCCTTTCAAAAATACTTCTAAATGAGAACAAAACTATTCAAGTATTGTGTAAATACAAAAAAAATTCTGAAATTAAAGAAACCATCTAATAACAGTTATACATTCGCTAATGATTGTTTTATTTCAGTTTACATATCATTTTAATGGGCTTTAACATATGAAGTAAGAGGCGGATATTTGTATATATGTTTATCTATTTTCATTTTTTAAGGGGAGGGATGTTAGGCCGCTCCTTCATTTATGATTAATTCAATGAAATTTGCCATGGTTACCAACTGTTTTCAAAATGTTTTATCCGCAACTGAAAAAAACTTACTAATATTGAAATGAGTTTTCTCGTAAAATCACAAGTTGTATTTGATGACGACTTTTTATTATCAAATGCACTAATTTATAAAATATTAACGATTAGTAATCTCAAACACCGTGTTCGAATACATAAACACAATTGAATTATACAGTATAAACAGTTAATTGCTCTCTTTCAGAAAATGAAATTTAAATTTATTCTAATAGAATTTTAATAAAATTTGTCACAAAAGACTATTAATATAATTTTTGTTCAAATTTGTCGTTTAACTTTTTAGATGCATGTCATTACAATACATATCATGCTTAACATTTTATAAATTAAAATTTGCAAACTAAAATATGATACCAATGTCTCGCATTGCAAGTTTATTATGTTTTATTTAAGTTTCCATTGATGAAATTCTAAAAAACAGAGATCTAGATTTTTGATTTGTTAAATCTATTTAATATGTAGAGTTTAATATTTTCACTGAAAACGATAACATAGTTGTCAGCAAAAAAGGTAGTCAAGGTAAAGTGTTATTTTTTTTCCCTTCAAAAATACTTCGAAATGAGAACAAAACTATTCAAGTATTATGTAAATACAAAATAATTTCTGAAATTAAAGGAACCATCTAATAACAGTTATACATTCGCTTATGATTGTTTTATTTCAGTTTTTATATCATTTTAATGGGCTTCAACATATGAAGTAAGAGGCGGATATTTGTATATACGTTTATCTATTTTTTCATTTTTTAAGGGGAGGGATGTTAGGCCGCTCCTTCATTAATGATTCATTCATAAAATTTGCTATGGTTATCCACTCTTTTCAAAATTCTCGATTCGAAACTGAAAGTAGATTACTAATACATTTTGTATTTACTAAGCATACATCTATTACGTCTTCTGTGGAAATTTTATGATATATACTGTGACTGGTCTTTTCTGTAAAGTAATTTGTCAAAAGCTATGTAAAAATGGCATAAATTTCAATTCTACACCTTTTCCTTTTAAACAAAAATAACAACAAAAACCGCACAATAGAGTGTTCCTTATATGCTTGATTCCCTCTTGTAACAACAAATATCATATTTTAATGTAAAGTTAAAATACATCCATAGTTTAAATTCATTATGAATACGACCTCTTACATAAAAAGTAAAATCACAAAAATACTGAAATCCGAGCAAAATTCAATCGGAAAGTCCTTACTCACATGACAAAATCAAATGACAAAACACATCAAACGAATGGACAACAACTGTCATATTTCTGACTTGGTACAGTCATTTTCAAATGTAGAAAATGGGGAATTGAACCGGGTTTTATAGCGATAAACCTCTCACTTATACGACAGTCTCGTCAAATATCGTTATATTTACAACGATCCGTAAACAAAACAGACATGATAAATAGAATAGTGAAAATATTGGTACAGCAGATATCACTGTGTCACTGCTGGTAGAAATTTATTTCCCAGAGGGTATCACCAACCCAGTAGTCAGCACTTATGTGTTGACTTGAGTTATCATTGATATGTTCACAATTATAAATTAACTGTTTACAGAATTTTTGAAATACTAAGGCTTTTCTACCTCATGAATAGATTACCTTAGCTGTATTTGGCAAAACATTTAGGAGTTTTTGGTCCTCAATGCTCTTCAACTTCGTACTTTATTTTAAAACAAACAATTTTACAAAAAAACACAAAATCATCTATCAAATTAAAAACACATTCATTGCTTTGCGTGTCTGACGTCAGAAAATGAGACAAAATAAACTGAGACATCCATTGGTATGTTAGCTTTGATCTTTCCTTTTAATAAACGTAACACAGTTATCTAGTGACTCTCATACGATATACATGGGTCAGAAAAGTTCATATAGGGTGAAAGCTTATGAAATTAACTGACCCCATGTATATGTCGTATTACGTCACTAGCACACTATGTAACGAATGTATCCTACCGACTATCTTAACATGTGGCATCTTAACGAGTAGCCTTTCAAGGTGATTAAGTCTTCAATATAAAGACAATATATAAGACAAATGCCAACAATTACAAGTTTTAACTCTGAATACGTTTTCTGCATTTATTTCAATCGATCGTCATCAATTTTCGTCTGTTTTCAGGGCGAAACATTTTAGATTTTTCCTCAACGTCGTGGTTTTATTATACTAAAAGGACGTAACTCTACTATTGAGCTCATGTTGAAATTACCCACGGCAACTACCCCACTAAATATAATAGATTTCCATCCGCTTTTAACCAGTGAAATTCATAGCAAAAAATAGGAGGTAAAATGTATCCATCCATCAATATCATTAACGGCAACAATTATAATGCACAGAATGTGCATTTTGACAACAAATGTCTGATCAATGAAACTGTTCACCAAATATATTTTAAAATCAAACACTTATATTAGAACTGATAGAGCTAGCAAGAATTTAAGAAAATACCAATAGCGGTCAATTTATGAGAGCTTGAGGGCAATTGTTACGGCAAATTTAATTAACACTACCACATGTACTAATTCTGATGAATAAGATGCGTGTTTAAACAATAAACATTTCTTTGTTGATTCTAGAGGTCAACTTATTTGAAATAAAAAAAACTCGGGTGATATGATAAACCCAAAAGAAAACAATTAGAATATTCGAAACAGATGAAGGAATAAGAGCTCTATAGGGCGGAATAATCTTCCTTTCAGACAAATGATGTCCGCAATTTTCAAAACGGAAAATTTCAATGACATAATTTCCTTACTGTCATGCTTATTCAAATTTACCGTAAACCTAACAATTCCACGGCAGGCCTTACATTTTTTTTAAAGTAAATCGAAGTACTAGTATATAACCACCTCAAATAATTATGTTCAAATAATCAGATGTTTTGTAGTTCGTTTCTGTGTGTGTTACAATTTAACGTTGCGTCGTTTGTTTTCTCTTATTTTTGAGTGTAAATTGACATTGCGATAAGACGTGTCACGGTACTTGTCTATCCCAAATTCATGTATTTGGTTTTGATGTTATATTTGTTATTCTCGTGGGATTTTGTCTGATGCTTGGTCCGTTTCTGTGTGTGTTAGTTACATTGTAGTGTTGTGTCGTTGTTCTCCTCTTATATTTATGCGTTCCCCTCAGTTTTAGTTTGTTACCCCGATTTTGTTTTTTTGTCCATGGTTTTATGAGTTTGAACAGTGGTATACTACTGTTGCCTTTATTGGTCTCCTGTACTTGTGTGTTACACGCATGTTCCCTTTTCAAAGTTTCAGTTTAATCTTTACTTAGTGTTAATGAGCATTTAAGTTCTGGAACCCCGAGTTTGTATGTAAGACGAAGTCTGAGCACAGCACTAAGATTCGTTTGATAATTACTTTCCTTATTTTACATTGCAAGGTATTACTGTCTTTTTTTTTTATTTCAGGTTAAAATCGAAATAAGCCATTTGTTCTCGAAATCTACTCGAAGTACATGTTGAGGAAACGGTAAACATCATTTTAGAAGAATGAAAGAAAGGGGTCGAATGGAAAAAATCTTAAGCTATATAGTACCTCGGCGTCGCTTGGCCATTCCATTACTCTTGTTGATTGGAACAGTCATATTAATTTTAGCAAGAGCTGCAGGCGAAATGCCTAGAAATACAAGCAGTGTTCCTGAGTTTGAAGAATACACTTTCGAAAGTCTCCTAAGTACATTCCATAATGTTACACAAATTAATCCTCACGAATATAACTATTTGCATTCTCCAATAAAAATATGTAAAGCCAATGGTAATTCAGAAGATCCAGAACTTTTGATTTTAGTTAAGTCTGATGTAACGCATTTTAGTTATCGAATGGGCATAAGATCAACCTGGGGAAACTTTTCCATTAATTCATTAAAACTCATATTTTTATTAGGATACTCTTCGACAATAGAAGACTTAGTTCGAAGGGAAAATGACAAATACCATGACGTAGTGCAGGAAAACTTTGTCGACGCCTATAGAAATAACACATTAAAAACAATAATGGCATTTAATTGGGCTGTACGGACATGTCCTGGTACAAAATATGTATTATTTGTCGATGATGACTATTTCGTTAATGTCAATTCAGTAACAGAGTTCTTGAAAGTAAATGCCACATTAGAAAATGATTTGTTCGTAGGCTTTAGGGTAGACAATGCAAGAGTTTTTCGATATATTGAATCGCAATGGTACATGACAAAACCAGAATACCCCTTCCTTCATTATCCACCATATATTAGTGGTGGTGCGATGCTTTTATCGATGAAAACAGCTATGATTATACAGAACTCATTGGCATATGTAAGATATTTGTATGTGGACGATGTTTACATTGGTATCGTTGCATATTTACTCAATATCAATCTCTCTCATAGTGACCGTTTTGCATTGACCTTCGCCAGTGATAACCTTGACAGCTGTCTTGCAGCCCATAATTATGGATCGCCTGATAATTTGATCCAAGAATGGAGAATCTTTCTCCGGAGGCATTACGATTATACTGTTCATATATATTCACAACAAATGAAGGATATTTTATACATCAAATAGTGACTGAAAGAGTATAGCATCCGTTTGATATATTTATCAATTTTAGTTTCATATCAATGACTGATATTACAAAACTGTTTTTTTCCATATTGCCGCGTTTTTAAGGATGAGTTTTTTTCTGTTTCAACAATAACAAACATTTTTAAAGACCTTTAATAATTGACACTTTTTAAATAACGGAACTTAAAAAACAACAACCAAAAATAAAGGTCTATGTTCCTTGTTTTGAGGTAAAGATCAAATAAAAATTTGACTGGATTCTCTCTAAATTTATCATACTTTTAACATTAACACCTATTTTCTTTAAAAATCATTGACAAAATAACGAGGATTTTTATAAGATTTCCAAAAAAGACTTTTTTTAACATTTTGTGATATAATAATGAAAAGAAAACGTGGATAAAACTAGAGGATTCAGAAGATCTTACAAATAGAAAAATAATATTTTATAAAACATGTTTTAGGGAAATGGTATAATTAAAGTAATTATATGCCTGCATGTAAAAACATCTTGCAGTGAAATATCTTTTTAGGAATGCCAGTTAACACATATATGAATGTAAATGGCAAGTTCTCAAAATGAGGCTATTTCAGCTCTTTCAAGAAGTCAGTTATAGTTAAGCAAATTTGCATTATTGGGACGGATAAAACAAATCATACTATTGCAAAGCAAATCATACTATTGCAAAGCAAATCATACTATTGCAAAGCAAATCATACTATTGCAAAGCAAATCATACTATTGCAAAGCAAATGCATGTGCCATGTGGTGTTTTTTTTTAAAACTTTTTGTTAATTTAATATAGACTTCAGAGCAGGATTTTTAAAGATGTGAATTTTTTACGCTTATTTTACGTTTTATAAATACAATATGTTGTTAACTAATGAGATGACCGAGTTAAATATCTTTTAATTCAAACAATTGTACACTTAGTGAATGATATACAAGTTTAAGGCTGATGGGGGTCACTTTGAGGAGGACACTATTGTATAAATGGTACATGTAGCTACAGCTGACAAAGGTTAATTTATATTTTTATAAAGCAAAGAAATTAAGATACCTTTTGTTGAAATTAAATTTTACTTGCAGTTGACCTTTTAATCATTTGCGGATCCAAGGGGGTAGGGATGGCCGGTGGTTAAAAACCCTTTTTGTGGCCAATAAATGCATTTGAATGGCGACATATACTTGGAACCACCTTCCTCTTTATCCTCGTTTGGGAACCCCTTTTTTAAAATGGCTTGATCCGCCCCTGTTTAATAAAGACACCAACATTGTGTTAGAGTGGCCAAAATCCAGTTACTGTATCTCTTCCGTCCTTTCAAATTAACCAGACCAATATAACATATGCGAGTAAAATTGAAGAATCCAGTGAAAGTATATTATTGGCATATCTATATGTATTAGTTGCAAATGACACGCAACCCATACACAGCACCTACGAAACATATTTCCGATCTATAAAATGAATTCGTGTTAAGGGGCATTCTTTATTTCTGATGTACATTATACAAATACATCTTGTACACTTTTTATATTTACCATGTAGTTATTTGTATAAAAATTAAAGTTTAATATGATAAGAAATGCTCCTATGAATCAGTAATCCGAGGTATAACATGACGATTTGATGAGGTGCTTAATTATGATATGTTTGATTAGGATTATCAAATTTAAAATGATTGCAGCTACTTAAAAATAGTACTGAATTATTTGTACGTTTACATATATTTTTGTTTTAATTTGTGAAATATGATATTTTAGTTGATATATATTACTTTCAGTTATTCTTCTATAGATTTCACAAATAGAAGAAAATGAATATGTGTCTTCAATTTTTTACAAGAACAATTAAATAAACATATATCGGAGTCAGATATATATTGTCGAACAAAGTGCAACCCGCTCGATTTTTTTTTAAATACACCAAAGGTTATCTTATTTTTTTTATTTTTTTTAGTTTATATTTTGTGACTTTTCTAAAACAGGTTCTTTGGGGGCAAACTATGCAAATTGGTCAAAATGTGCATAATAAGTTAATGAAATAACATGTAGGCAATATTCAAACTGTTTCATTTCAAATCTTGATTATTCTTCCATCAATGTAACAAAGGCAAATTCTGCCAACCTAAGTTAGAATGTATTACTTATTTTGTAACATTTTTATAAGATTTTGCTTTTTTTTTTAATAAATACATGAACAGATTGTGTTACTGTATATGCTTATTTTAATAACCTTTGATAACTATTTGCACCACTGGGTCGATGCCACTGCTGGTGGACGTTTCGTCCCCGAGGGTAACAGCCCAGTAGTAAGCACTGGGGGTGTTGACATGTATATCAATTATATGGTCATTGTAGTAATTTTTCTGTTGACAAAACTTTAAATTTTTCGTAAGACTAAGGATTGTCATATCCCAGGATTAAATTACCTTAACCGTATTCGTCACAACTTTAGGGAATTTTGGTTTCTCAATGCTCTTAAACTTTGTACTGGTTTGGGTATTATAACTATTTAGATCTGAGCGTTAATGATGAGTCTAACGAAGACGAACTGCGCATCTGGCGTATCAAATTATAATCCTGGTATCTTTGATAACTTTTCGTGCATTTTCTCGAATTGAAGTCCGAGACCACATTTATTTCGTAGTGCATTTCTTTTAGACAATAAATAACAATTTCTCATAACATTTTTACAGTGTGTTGTACTTCATATTGGACAAATTACATCAAAATTATAGAAAACTTCATCGGCTCTAACTCAAAATATGAACAATTTTATGTTAAGGGGGTCTTAGAATCTTTTGACAGCTTCCAAAGTGCTAATATTCAACCTTTTTTATCTGGACCAAATCATTACTTTAATTTAAAATTCACGACCCAAATTATTTTACAGTGTAATTTCCCCCCCCCCCCCCTTTTTCCTTAGCTTGCTATTTGAGGCATAACACATGAAGAAAAAAATTTGGAAGGGGTAAAAAAAAAGAGAAAAGTTGGCAGGTACATTTAACACACTGCCCACACTAGGGACTATATTCGACAACGAAAATCAAAGGACGATAAATGTGGTCTCGGACCATGTGTGTTGCTAGATGCAGCTTCAATTTTTGTAATCATGTTAAACATGTTACACGTTTGAAAAATTAACAAACGACTTTCACAGTACATATGTAAGTTATATATCTGATATAACTGAAATATTTGTATTTTTTTTGTTTATACAAACTATTTGCTATTAGTAATTTTTTCTGTGTAGTAATATTTTAACGTTTGCCTTGTTATATATATTACGTTATAATACAACAATTAAAAATCCTGAATACTAATAATTTAAGATATTACTGAACGTATAATCGCGTTATCAGTGACATCATTATCATCTTTTATAAGAGACAGGTTGTATTACTCTCCATACCGAGACAACCTGATCTCTACTAGAATTGTAACACCTATATCATGATAACCCAGTTGCCGTCGAATTGGAAAAGGTCGATTTCTATCCTACGAGCATTACATGTGATCCTCATCTAAATACAATGTAATTAACCGCATGCACTTGGCCTGCAATACGACCAAAACCTTCGTTTTGAAGATCTCACACTGATTTTGAGATTATGAAAATCAATAAATAAAGGCAGCAAAGTATACTGCTGTTCGAAATTCATATTAAGCGCTGTTCCTTTGATTTTTGTTTTTGTTAGTTGCGCATGTATTTTTTGGTGTCATGGAAAGATACCCAACATCCTTTGTTTCTTTTCAAAGGGATACAAAAGGAATACCCAGACACCGTCTTATGTCGATTTGTCTGAGGGAGTTATAACCTTTTTTTCTAATACTTTATTAATCAACATTTAGTAATAGGTTTGTAAAGAAATATGTATGGATATTTATGTTCAGGGTCTTGTAAATGGGTGAACAGATTCAGTAAATACATAGTTATACAATGAAACTCTGTAGACATAGTCGTCATTCACTCTTTTTCACTTGAAAAACATCCAAAATGTGACTGTAAACCTTTTTTTATCTGTACATAAACATTAACTGTCTAACCAGTATGCAAATGCTGCCAGATTGAAATCGTGATCTTATTTTTGTCTATATTATAAATATCTATTACAGAAAAACACACATTTGTATCAATGAATATTGCCATAGGAATAAATAAAGACAGGATTACGAGTATTTTTCGAATTAACTATCACCGTGTATCATTGTGCAGCAGTTATAGGTACTAACCAAGCGGGCATGATCGATTTTGAACTGACACGGTAACGAAAATCTACGTTTTGTTTTATTAACATTCAGTGTACATTTCTCAACATCTGAAATTCCTGCTCCAAAATAATTTTCGCATCGATATTTCCTATTCATAAGACAACTTTTATATTCTTATAAGAACAATTAACTTGTAAATGCGCAAATAGTTGTGAATGTCAACACCAACTGTCAATTTTGATACAATTGTCGAGACATTTACATATTTTTCTTGAAAGAAAGCTAATACAGGGCAAGAGTAATAGTTACCAATCATAAACCTACCTGTGATTACTAATTCCTTGAAACATTTTGGGTAATAAACGAGTATGAACATTTTGATTTTGTGTATGGTGTACAGTAACTTAACTATGCACCGTACAGAAGGATTTATGTGGTCAGCTAAACACCGTATACAACGCTTCTTTTCGGAATAAAATATCGAAAAAAACATATGGCTATTGCATGAAAGATTTCAATGTCAATTATTGATACAACTATACTTATTACACACGCACAGTGGCCTTCTATTGGAAAAAGAGTTGCAACGAATATAGAATTATATCGGATGAGACGAGTGCCAACTTCTTTGACAAGTATTTGCTCTTGTTGTTAGTAATCGTTCTTGTTTTGGGAAAATAATGAGACATATCTAATCATCAACCTACGACCAAATCATTTCTTAAAACAACAATTATGTTTAGATTGAGGTTCACATTGATATAATGTGAACAGAGCAAAAATTTTCGTTACCGTGTGACGTCAAAATCGATCACGCCCGCTTGGTTAGTACCTATATCTGCTGTACTGATGATTCACGGTGATTATAGACAAAGAAAACAACACTTTATCTCTTTCATGCGTCCGAAGCGCTTATCTGGATTCACTCGCGTCAGGAACGCTCAAAGTCGAACCTGCTTTTTATATCAAAGGTTGTTACAATATGTGTATGACTTGATAAAAACTGCTACAGGTCTTTGTAGTAATCCAAATACATAAAAGTCAAAACCGTCAGATGCATGTGTTTCTGATGTTGCGTTGTTGCCAATTCAATTCAATTCAATATTTTATTTACGTCTCACCTTATGTATAAAATTACACAATACATTCATAAAAGACACATTTTGTATACATAAGCCAATCTGTACAGATTTATGAGAGACGATAATCACTTAAAAGAATATGTATATGTATATAATAAATAATAAACCAGAATGGTAAAATTATACAACAAAAGTATTTAATTATTATTTACAATATAAAACTTCTCGGCGTCGTTTAAGAATAAAATTACAGGTTTTGGCACATAATTTTATAATATCTTGATTCGAAAATAAAAAAAAACCATTTTCTGACAATCTGTAAAGCTATTAAAATGTTCATCAATTTTAAGAGACTCAGTAAAAAGAGCTTGTCTAAGATCATTATAAACAGGACAATGTAAAATAACATGATATTCATCTTCGACAGTATTAAAACAATTAAAACAACATCTCTCTTCCAGTGGCAAATGTTCATACCTTCCAGTTTCAAGTTTAATAGGAGCCACCCCACATCTAAATTTTGCAAAGGCGCTTCTTTAAAAAAAAAAAAAAAGGCATTAACAGTTTGCAGTAGTTTTCAACAACATACTCCTGCTTAAAAATATCATAGGTTCTCAATTTATTACGCCCATTTCCTCGTCTGGAAGAGGATGAACTAACAATACTTTTCCATTCTTCAATATAATTATCAAACATTCTTGACATGACTGTATCAATGAACATATTTTTATTAATATTAGTGTTTGTATTACAAAAGTCAACCAATTCAAGTTCCGTGAAATGTAACAATGAAATTTCATTTTTTCACAATTCTATGTTTCAGACTGACCTCATCTGCCCATATGAATATTTCCCTATTAATAAGATCTGGCTCCATATTTACTAATCTGTGCCAGTGTCTTGCAATTACTTTCCATTGAGTATGGTAAATTGAAATCTACCCCATGTCTCCCATAACAGCTGGGTTAGGTGTATATTTACCAACACCAAGGAAGAACCTACACGGTCTCATTTGAATCGCATTAATAAATGAGAAATTCTTGCAGCCCCAAATCGCGGCACCATATTCAACAATAGGACTTACAAGTGCATCAAATAGTTTTTTTATAGACGTCATATGACATGCCACCAATAGCTTTACACTTAGCTATAACCAGACCTAGAGCTCTGTTTGCTGACCTAGCAACTGCTTTTGCAGTAATACTAAAGTCTAGAAACTCATTTAAAACAAGGCCTAGACAAGCATATTCGCTGCAAGTAGCAATATTCATATCCCTACACTTAAAGACGTGACTTGATCGTTTAAATGAGGTTGGTTTGAAATGGACAACAGTACTCTTACATGAATTAATAGTCATTTTATTGTCAGTACACCAATGATATAACTCATCTAAGAGGTTTTGTAACTCATCCTCAGTTTTTGCTAACAGTATGATATCATCAGCATACAATAAAATACATACTTTTTCTCCCCCAATGTCAACACCAAAATCAAATGATTTTAAGTATACAGCTAATTCATTTATGAAAATGTTAAATAATAAAGGAGAAGGTGGACAACCTTGTTTTAAACCACAGTTCACAGTAAACCAATCTGTAGTGAAGCTATTGACTCTGATCGAGCACCTGACCCCATTATAAAGGGACTTAATAGCCATACACATTTTTACATCAACCCCCAGAGATGTGAGTTTTTCCCATAACAATGTCCTATTAATCGTATCATACGCCTTCTTAAAATAGATAAATGCACAAAAGGTGCATTTTCGTAGTTTTTTACGAACATCGACTAAACTTGTAAGTAAAGATATTTGATCTATGGTACTCCTTCCCTTCCGGAACCCATTTTGATAATCAACTAAGGACTTATTATCTTCAACCCAACAGACAGCCTCAAGTTTAATATGTTACAATATAATTTTTATGAAGCTATATCTTATAATTGATTTGTTTCGGTCGGTTTTAGTTCGTAACCCTGATTTGCTTTCTCTCAATCGATTTATGAGTTTTGAACAGCGGTTTACTGCTGTTGCCTTTATGTATGAGGAAGTCGCATATTTAATTCATAAATTACATATATCTATATAGGCTGAGTGGAAACAAAATAAATGTAAAATACACGATTTGATTGGTTTCGAGCATTGTGGACTGGGATAGATTGCAAGGGTATTTCAACTGGATTAGATTATTTTTATTTTAGACAAAAGTTTCGAAGTGATTGTTTTCCTTGACAAACAAAATTATTATGCGGAACAGTTTTTAAAACATTATAAACGCAAAATTTTATTTCAGTTCTTTAATTTTTGAATACATAAAATTATCTTTTCTATATAAATGTTGTATGTTGCTACAACTGAAAAATCCTTCTTGTAGTTATATAATGTTCATATAGATACGCCATGTGCTGCTATGAATATTTATGCATTTTATAAATACAACATCGAACAGAAAGAATCGGTCAGAGTCTAGATGAACAGGACACTTCAGTTTTTTTTTGTATAACAATTGTAATTTAAGTGTTAGTGTTGGCGTTTGTTTTTGTTAGTTTAAACATATTAATTTATAGTAGATTGGGAAACAAGTTAGTGCAATCTATCCTAATCCTTTTCCACTGTGCGGGAGCGATTACTGCTTTGTAGCAGCATTAGCCTGCTCGTTTTCGAAATCTAAAAGGGTGTTTTATACGTGCAAGAGATATGGCTCTTTACTAACATGGGTCAATCATTTATCTCTTCATCCGACGTACTATCATTGTTTGGTCCTCAATGCTCTTCAACTTTGTACTTTATTTGGCCTTTTAACATTTTTTGATTCGAGCGTCACTGATGAGTCTTTTGCAGACGAAACGCGCGTCTGGCGTAAATATAAAATGTTAACCCCGGTATCTATGGTGCGTTTATTTATAACCAATGAGTCCATGCCACTGCTGGTGGAGATTTATTTTCCCGAGGGTATCACCAGCCCAGTAGTCACGATTCTGTGTTGACTTGAGTTATCTTTGATATGTTCATAATTATAAATTAACTGTTAACAAAATTTTGAATTTTTGAAATACTTCTACCTCAGGAATATATTTCCTTAGCTGTATTTGGCGAAACTTTGAGGGATATTTGGTTCTCAATGCTTTTCAACTCTGTACTTTTGTACTTTATTTGGCCTTTTAAAATTTTTTGATTCGAGCGTCACTGATGAGTCTTTTGTAAACGAAACGTGCGTCTGGCGTAAATATAAAATGTTAACCCTGGTATCTATGATGCGTTTATTCCCAAAACCATACTCACAAATAGTGTCAAGAAAGAGCCGGAAATTCAGTCCCTGAAACTTTGTCCCCGAAACGGGTATCAAACCAGGAACCTTTGTGTTCGTATTCCGATGCGCTAACCACTACACCACGGCTTGTTTTTGTTTCACTACAGTGTTCCTGTTGTTCCAATTTTTTTCTTTAAGTTGATGTGTTTCTCTTGGTTTTAGTTTGTTTACCGGATTTATATTCTCTCAATTCGATTTATAATTTTTGAACAGCGTTATACTACTGTTGCCATTATGTATGAATTAGTCGCATATTTATTTTTATAAAATATATGTATTTAGGCTCAGTGGAAACAAAAAAAGTGAAAAACAAGATTTTATCATTGTGGACAGTACAGGGAAAGATTGCAAGGGTATTTCAAATGGATTAAATCATTTTTATTGGCAAACAGCAGCTTCGAAGTGATTGTTTTTTCTTGACAAACAAAATATTATTCGAAACAGTATTTAAAACAATATAAACGCAAAAGGAAATTTCATTTTAATTCTTTAATTTCTGAATAATTATATAAAATTATCTAGACTGTCTAATTGATCTATGTTGCTACAACGGACAATCCTTGTTGTAGTTATATAGGGTTGATATAGATACCCAATGTCCTGGAATGAATATTTATATATTTTATTTATCAACATTGAACAGAAGAATCGGTAAAATCATAACAAACAGGACAATTTTTTGTGTAACAATTGTCATGTAAGTGTTGGCGATTTTGTTTGTTCCGGTTGTTGCTATTTTACCTCTTTAATTTGGTGTGTTTCCTTCGGGTTTTGTTTGTAACTCTGATTTGTTTTCTCGTAATCAATTTATGACTTTGGAACATCGGTATACTACTGTTGCTTTTAATTAAGTGATATTTTCAAGCGCTAAGGTTTATCTCAGATTGATCAGTAAAATATAAAGGAAATATTTCATCTACGTATTATATCGTCATGAAATTCATTTATTAAATACAGTAAGAAGTATGGTTTGACTTACATTTACAAGATTAGTTTTATCAATTTGAACAAGCTCTCAAAAAGGAAGTACATAATAAAATCAATATACTTGTATCCGGACCATTGATTAAATTAAATAATGTCGTACCGAGTAGGAATTGATACTGATAAGAAAAGCAATAGGAATTTAAAATTGTATGTTATTTGGTTTATAAAAAACATATACATGTCTAAAATATGGGTAACTTTTACCGTTGATATCTTAAATAAATATTGATATATAAAGTCGACTCGGGACTTTATAAATAAAACAAAAACAATTTCAGAAAGTGATAAAAACTTTGAATGCATGATCTATCTGATAAAAATGTGAAACGAATTGCAGCACATAATATATTAAAAAAATATCATTTCAATTAAAACAAGGTTAAGTTGCATTCTTTCTCACCTCATTTATTGTTTTAAAAACAAATGTACCACTACAATCGTATATTAAAACTAACAGATCCTTCTGTTAGAGCTAATTTCCTAATGATTGTTAAATAAGACTTTCAAACCCGCTGCATTTGAATGCAACTATCAGTGGTTGTCTGATGTTCAGTGGTTGTCATTTGTTGAGATGGTTCATTAGTGATTCTCGGTTCTCATTTATTTATATAGATCACATCGTTTATATTCTTGTTTCAATTGTTGTATACTGCTCATTTTAGGGTCCTTTATAGCTTGCTGTTCAGCGTTAGCCAATGCTCCGTACGCGTGCTGAAAGGCGTACTATGAGCTATAATTGTTTACACATTGGGACTTGGATGGAGAGTTGTCTCATTGGCACGCATACCACATCTTCGTATTTCTATTTGGCTTGTTTGCTTGGTTTGTTTGCATAAAAGAGGGACGAAAGATACCAGAGGGACAGTTAATCTCATAGATTGCAAAAAAACTGACAACACCATGGCTAAAAATAAAAAGACAAACAGACAAATAATAGTACAAAAGACATAACATAGAAAACTAAAGACTAAGAAAAAACTATGGGTGACTTCAGGTGCTTCAGAAGGGTAAGCAGGTCTTGCTCCACATGTGGTACCCGTCGTCTTGCCTATGTTATTACAAATCAGGTAAATAGTCTAATTCGGTAGGTCACATACTTGAAAATGGATGGGTATTATAGTTACGACATAAGGAACATTTAATAAATGTGTGCTCAAGTATTGTTGTAAAGATCGACATCTGCAAACAATATAGATTTGGCGGAGTTAAACTTCACTTACATTAACTTGCAATGTATACATGTACAAGTTGGTGTTCTTGACCTACAGGATAACATCCAATCAAATTTAAGCATCATGTATACAGGTTTGCCGCCGCCTATATCAATCTTAATTACAATGATTAGGCAAACTTTTATACCAACAAATAAAAAAAGCCAACCAACGTCCTAACCAACAAGCATTACGAAATAAGCTCTTATGGCTCTTTTTTTTTTAAAGATTTAAACATGTTATTATATGTAGAGATGAAGTGACTAAATGCAACTAAGTTTTAAATGCATGATAAGACTACATATATGTCGTGTATTAAAGGTGATATATTCATTTGTGATGGCAGCAAGTGGAATCTTAAAGATGTTTGATGATATTTGATGTTTTAACGCCACTTTTTAGCACCGCTTTTGAGCTATTTCGTGGTGGCCAGTTTTTATTGGTGGAGGAAGCCGGAGTGCCGGGAGAAAAAAAACCCGACCCTCGATTGGATAACTGACAATCCTAGTCACGAGCGGGGTTCGAACTCACAACCTTAGTGATTTTAAAGAAGATGATTAAATTGATAGGTAAACAGTGTGTTACATATATGCATGTATTTATGAAAGAGTGGTGTAATACGTCGCATTTGTGTGACCCCTCTTATTAAGTGTACCGATTTAGAAGTCGGTTGGGCCAAATATAAGCTTGATCAGTTTTTACAATGCTAATGGATATTTCGCATCCGCAGGTTTCACTAGCCCATAACCCAGGATCATTTCTACGTTTTTTTTTTATGTAAATTAACAGTTTAAATATTAAATTACTTAAAACACTAATGTTATCTACCAAACTATCTTCTAGGAATTATCAGGAAAATATAAAGGCAATATTTTGTCTTTTCATAATATTTTTTCTGCATATTATATCGTCATAATCTTCAAAAGTTAGAAATATGATTTAATTACATTAACCAGATTAATTTTATTAATTTGACCCAGCTCCCAAAAAAAGAAGTACATAATCAAATCAATATACATGTATCTGGACCATAATAAAATTTAAACAATCTACCACCATAAAAATTGTACAACTTATGTAAGACTGGCCAAAGACAAAAGTAATCCATTATCTACAAAGTTCCTCCTAACATAGGACAACCTCCCACCATAATAATTGTATATAATTTACTTTTATAAATGATCTATCTTATCAAAACGTCAAATGAAGTGCAGTATGTAATCTATTTAAAAAAAAATATCATTCCAATTAAATCAAGATTAAAGACATAACAGTCTTATCCTCATCGGTTGTATTCCAAATCACCTCTAATATTTTGTTTCTCTTCATCTTTTTGCATCACTTAGTTTTATCTTATATTCAAATGTAAAGGCAGGAATGTCGTATATTGTTGCTCCTGTAAACGCGTTTTCAAGACCACATTTAGCCAACTAACACTAAAATAATGTACACAGTTGTAGAATTGAACTGTGTGATTTTCTTTGAGTAAAAAAACCTTGATCATGTTCATTTCAATTCCGAACCTTTCAGCATTGTTAAAATACATTATATGACGATAAACAAGATGAATGAGTATCATATAAGTACATCCCGAACCCATACATAGGAGGTCTACTGATAATCGACGTTTTGTAATTAAAACTAAAAGAGCCTACTTTAGATCTTATTGCCTAATGCTTGTTTATTAAGACGTTTAAACCCGCTGCATTTGAATGTCCCTATCAGTAGTTGCCTGTTGTTCAGTGGTTGTAATTTGTTGAGGTGATTCATAAGTGTTTCTCGTTTCTCTTTTTGATATAGATTATACCGTTGATTTTCCTGTTTCAAATGTTTAATATTAGTCATATTTTGGGCTCAATATAGCTTGCTGTTCGGTGTGAGCCAAACGCTCCGTGTTGAAGGTGTACTTTGAGCTATAATTGTTTACGTTTTACACATTGTGAATTGGATGGAGATTTCTGCCATTGGCACTCATATCACATCTTCTAATTTCTTTTTGGTTGGTTTGCTTGGTTTGTTTATATAAACGTTTGTTGAAGCAGTGTAGTTCAGATTGACATCTCTAAACAATATAGATTTGGCGGTGTTGAACCTTACTAAAAATATCTTGTAATGTGTATATGCATAAATTGATGTTCATAACCCACAGGATAACATCCAATCAAATACAAGTATAATGTAACACTGGTTTAAGTCCTCCTATTTTATATTGTTTGCAGATTTCAATGTTTTTTGGTTGACCGTTATGGAATATTCGTTTCACAGATGATATTGGATATGTTCCTTATGTCGTTACTACAATCCCGATCTCAAATGAGACCTACCGAATAAGACTATTTATCAAGTTTGTGATAACATGAGCAACAAGATGGGTGCCACATATAACGCAGGATCAGCTTACCCTTCCGGAGCACCGGAGAGCATCCCTAGTTTTTGCTGGGGTTCGTGTTGCTTAGTCTTTAGTTTTCTTTTGTGTGTCTTGTGTACTATTATTTGTCGGCTTGTCTTTTTCTTGTTAGCATTGGCGTTGTCATTTAATTTTCGATCTATGAATTTGAATGTCCCTCTGGTATCTTTCACCCTTCTCTTAATTACAATGATTGAGCAAACGTTACTACAAACAAAACAAGCAAGCCAAACAAAGTATTAACCAACAAGCATTAACAAATTACCTCTTAAGGATGTATTTAGGTGATCTAAGGTAAAATAAAATAAATCAAGGATTCAAAATTTATACTTTAAGCTGGAAGAGTAATAGTTAAGGAACAAAATAAGCTAAAAATATTGATACGTCAATGAGCTCCTTTTCAAGATATTTGATTTTTAAAATATGGCGGTAAAAGGCCTAGGCTTACTTGGAATTTTACCTTATATTTGCATTGGTATTATTTTGGGACTCAAATCAAAAGAAAGAAAATCAAGAATATGCTTTAGTTTTGTCAAATGACCTTTTTATAAATCAAATTTAATCGGTTATAACTGTCCTTTCCTGGATTTAGATATTTCGGTTTTAAACGGGAAAATCCACACTAATATTTACGACAAAAGGAACGATTTTTCGTTCCCTATTGTTAATTTTCCATTTTTAGATGGTGATATTCCTTTGGCATCATCTTACGGTGTTTATATCTCACAGCTTGTTCGCTACGCCCGTGTCTGTTGTGACGTTTTTGACTTTAACGAACGCAATCTATGTATTACCGGTAAATTATTAAACCAGGGAAACCGTTACCATAAATGACTTAAAACCTTTACTAAATTTTTCCATATATATAAAGATTTGGTTTTGAAGTTTGGTTGTGCCTGTAGAAAAACTTATTTCAAACGGGATAGCACATCCTCATTTTTACGGAAATGTGTTTAACCGTGCCCGGAAATTTAAAAATGATCCTTGTAAACTTATCGCTCCTTTAAATAAACTTATTCTAAAAGGTTACCAATTCAACACTGTAATACGATCATTGAGAGATTGTTTTTATTGGTATAAACATTGATTTGTTATCAGTAAATTAAAAGTAAACTAAACATTACTAGTATGTTATTTGCATATACACATTCATGGATCTTCAATCTGTCGATACTTGTAACTTGGCTTTACACATGGTCATGTTTTTCTCTGACTTTTTATGATGTCTTTACACTAAATCCATTGGATGTTGGTATGTACGGATTGATTGTTTAGTCTGAGATGCATGATTTTTTTATTAGTTGTTAGTGGCTTTGAACTAGCTGTCAGATAACTGCAAGTACTCTCAGGTCTGTTCCTAATGTCCTTTTGTTGTTGGGATGTACAAGTACCCGGCCACGTCCATTTGTATTTTTGTCCATCTGAGGAGTTCAGCCTTTTTCAACTGATTTTTATAGTCGTTCTTATGTGAACTGTTTTACCACTGTCCCAGGTTAGGGGAGGGTTGGGATTCCGCTAACATGTTTAACCCCGCCACATTATTTGTATATGTGCCTGTGCCAAGTCAGGAGTCTGTAATTCATTGGTTGTCGTTTTGTATGTGTTACATATTTTTTTTCCGTTCATTTTATATATAAATAAGGCCGCTAGTTTTCTCGTTTAAATTGTTTTACATTGTCATATCGGGGTCTTTCATAGCTGACTATGCGGTATGGGCTTTGCTCATTGTTGAAGGCCGTACGGTGACCTATAGTTGTTAATGTCTGTGTCATTTTTGTCACTTGTGGACAGTTGTCTCATTGGCAATCATACCACATCTTCTTTTTTATATTTTATGAGCTATCAAGTCTTATGTTAAAAGATAAATAGGTGTTTTGCGGCAAAAGATTTTACCTTGTATCGAATGGAAAACACCAAGGAGTCTGAAAATTTAACACTTATTCTAAAACCTCACCTAAGTACATCCTTAAAGCTTTTTTTTGTTAGATTTAGAAATTTTATTACATGTAGAAATGAAGTTGAAGCTAAGTTCGTCGAAGGTTTGAGTTCATGATGATACTGCATATATATCGTGAATTTAAGGTGATACATTCATTAGTGATGGCGTCATGGCATGTGGAAACTTTAAAGAAGATAACTAAGTGAATAGTTAAACAGTGTGTTACATATATGCATGTATTTATGAAAGTGTGATGTTAAACGTTAAACTTGTGTGACCCCTCTTATTGAGTGTACAGATTTAGAAATCTAGCGGGCCAACTATAAGCTTCATCAATTTTACACTGATAGTTGATATTTTATCTCCAATGGTTTCACTAGCCCATATGCCAGGACATATTTGTTGATACCATTTCGACGTAAATTAACTGTTTATGAAATATTGAATTGCTCAAAACACTGATAATTTCTAACCAAAGGGAAACAGCAGTAACCCGATCTTTCGGAATTTTAGTTTTCATTTTCAACGCATTTTTATCTCCGTATTTCATTTGACCTTTCGCTTTCCACCGAATCGGTCGCAATCAATAATGAAGACTAAACACGCATCTGGAGACCTAAATCATATGCCTTGTATCTTTCTTTAGTTTGTATTTATACCACATCTTCTTATTTATATCAAAATTAAGCTATTCGTGAGAGTGTGTTTCCGATTGTTGTAACGATATCAAAGGGAACGACGGGTATCACATGTTGTGCAGCATGTGTCAGTCTTCACGGAGAACCAGTGACTACTTCGGGTTTTCGGTAAGGTCCATGTTGCTTAGTGTTTTATGTTGTGTTTTGTAGTTTTTCATTAGATTTTTTTTCGGATTTTCATCATGTCTTTTGACTAGGAAATATATTAATTTGTCTGTCACGTTTCAGTCTTTGGTTTCCTTTGCTATGTTTTGTATACTTTTTATTGTATTTTTGTTCGTTTTGCGTTTCAATTTTTGCCATGGCATTGTCAGTTTGTCATCGATTTATCATATTTAATATATCTTTTGATGCAACATGCTATGTTTAGAAGTAAAACGTTGTGTTAGTTTTGGTTGATAATAGGATCTCAAAGTCTCAAAGATCCTACAAGTTGTTGTAGTTGAAGAAAAATGTTTATCATGAATAATAATGTTTTACGGTGGTAACAAAGGCTCTGCGTTTAGTACCTTTTCTCAAAAATCAAATTTGAACTGTTCAAAAATCTTATTCTCAAATAACACAATTAAATTGTTAGATATGGAAAAAGACAACGAAGGATGCGCCAAATGAGTAAGAAAATAACATGCAATGGTGTAAATATAGGTTTTCAGATATCGACACATTTTGTTTATGTCGGTCAGTGTATTGACATGTTGCACTTCTAAAAATCTTCCCAATAGTAAGTCCTTTAACGGATCTTTTATTCAAATTAATGGAGAATATCAGCTATCTTGAGGATGCTGATTTGTTTAATTTCCATTTTCCCTTCGCAGTGTTAGAGTCTTCCGATATGTATGCATCTTGAAGACCCATTGGTGGCCTTCGGCTTTTGTCTGCTCTATGGTCGGGTTGTTGTCGCTTTGACACATTCCCCATTTCCTTTCCCAATTTTATCACCTGCCATACAAGTACACTTGTAACGTTTAGATGGCACTTGAAAATGTGTTGAAGCACCAGCGGTAGTGCATCCGTGATTTAGGAAAATGTTATTAAGGTAGAAAAGGTAACAGTTTTGGCCACATGAATTCGAAAAACAAATTACAACCTCAAAGTTCATAACAGTCCGGCCGATCGGTGAAAAAATGGCTCAAAAAATGAGGAAAGCACCAAAGTTTGCATGATGCTACATTTTTTTGTACTGAACAATATTAGGTATGGACCCACACTCAAAATTAAAGATGGCCGCCATACATTATAAAATATTTTCCAGTATTGCACAAACCTCAGTAGATTTGATGCTGGAAGCACAAAATTCAACATATTTGAATGATTTGGTGTACTTAGCACGATTTTGTTTTATCTATCTTTGAAATTCGATATGACGGCAATTTTCAAAATGGCCGCCCTGAAGAAAAATGAAAATATTCATAATTGAGAATTGACCTGAATTTAATCATTTCATTAAAGTATAGTGTCGTTTAGTCTCTGTTCCAGTTCTGTCCTTTTAATTTTCCCTGGCTTGTCATTTCATATACAAAGGAGTAACTTTCATAAAAAGCTGCAGTAGTAGCTTTTATTAATATTCGCAATGATTTTGGTCCTAGGTCACACATAAAATCAGTGATTTGAGATTCATCTGCCCTAATATATTATTTATTGCCTATCTTATTTCTTGGTTTGCAATATTTTGCAATTTGAGATACTATACTGTGATTTGAGAATTGTATTACCACAAATCAGTGAAGTGGCCGGAATTGAGTCAAGAAGGACAAGCACATTGAAATGGCAGAAACTGAATCACTTGGGGATACGTAGAAACCCAAAGCTTAAGACACTTTAACAGAGGACAACTCAGAAATGACTATTCAACAATTGTACTAAGAATTGTTTATAGATAAGAAATATAATGCTCAAAGAACAGCTGAGATTGACCGTAATATAAAACAGAGCAGTCTGAACAGAGGATAGACCACAAGGCTAGTGGTGAGCGCTTGGCGGAATTGACGATGACACATGAGACATTCAATGCTGTGGTGAGACGGGTGGACGAGCTGACAGCAACTAAGGAAGGAGACACAGTTCAATTTATAAAGTGCATTTGGACAGGCGGGTACTTTCCAAAATTTTCATCTGTTGTAAGTGAATAAGTGGAGAAGCGAAATAAAGACCTTAAAAATTCCTGCAAAAAGTAAAATCACAAAAACACTGAACTCAGAGGAGAATCCAATCGGAAAGTACATAATCACATGGCAAAATTAAATGACAAAACACATAAAAAACGAATGGACAAGAACTGTCATATTCCTGACTTGGTACAGGCATTTTCAAATGTAGAAAATGGTGGATTAAACCTGGTTTTAAAGCTCTAAACCTCACTTTGATGAATCTCATCAAATTCCGTTATTTTACAAAGATGCGTGACCTAAACAGACATAATAAATAAAATAGTCAATATATAACAATGGACACTTCATCTAAGCCAAAATTTGACCCTAGTCAGTACAATACCAAAAGTAGATAACAAACTCCCTGCCTTGGGGCTTTCCCCAATTAGTTCACACGAACCATCAACCGCTCCAAATCTGTTGAATGCAAATTGGTGTCTTTACCTAAAATCGGAAGTTTTTGTGTCCGGGCCCTTTCTGCCCTGATGAGACAGTTCAGATAATTCAACAACAACCTCCATTCAAGAACAGAAACCTCTAGTACTGATCAAGTATACCAGCAAATGGCTTAATAGTCTTCAACTATAAATCAATCATATTTGGTTCAGAGCAACACACCATTACAGAAACAATTGGCTGCAAGTGAATCTAGTAGGTTTCTCCAGTGCTGATTGCAGTGCCTACTGACAGTATCATCCCTGCCGAGTCAATGGCAAATCCTCCTCCTCCTACACTTATTACTCCAATTATGACATTATCAACAGCTCCTGGAGCTCTAATAGGCATGTCACAACAGCAAGCTGACTTCACTAACCGATCCAAGAAAGGGCAAATGATACCAAAAGAGAGTGACATTAGCTCTTCTTCAGACTCCTCTGTGGAGAGGGAATATACACAATGTCAAGAACATTCTAGTGCAAGGAACCGGAGCCGACAGCTCCCCAAAATGCAAATATTCAATGGAAGAGGATCCATGACATGGGAGACAGACTGTCAGTAGACGACAATTGGAAAACAGGAAACAGAGAACAAATGTTATAGAGAGGAACCCAGAAATGACCAACAAGGCGTTTAAACAATTGAAAACCTCAATATCAAATCAGATGGCGATATGTATGGACCAAAAAGTGCCAATTATGCCCATCAGCAAGCTTATTTGCTGATGGCGCAGTATCATAGACCGATAGAGGGAATATGAGCAGTGCTTAAGAAAATGAGGTGCGTAATCTTACACAAATTGTCACAAAACTAGCTGATGTTATGCTTTCAACTAATAAGTGTAACCGTGGATTGGCCAATCAATATAACATTGGGCTTTCCCATCAATATAATCGTGAACGATCGCCAGATCCATGGCAGATCACCAATCCAAAGATGATATAGTCACTAAGGAAAACAGTCAGCATGTCCACGGACAAACTCCAGAATCTCAGTTATTTCAGGCAACGGTCATCGTCATCAGCTCAGTAATCAGTACTTCGCTACTGACTAAACAAATTTTACTAAAATTGTCCGTTTATAAATTTTGAAATTATTAAGAAACTAAGGTTTCAATACCTCAGGCAAAGTTGGCTTTAGATGAATTCGGCTATTTATTTCAGGTATTTTTGACATATAGCTCATCAACTGTTTCGGTACTCGTACATCGCTTTGAGCGTTCCTGATGAAGGTAAATCCAGAAAAGCGCTTCGGACGCAAGAAATTATTAAACGTGTTGTAATCAATTTTTTACCAGGATACAGAGCAAATTAAAGCACAATCCCAACAATGGAGTCTTTAAACAACAACGCGTCAGGCCAGTAGGCCAACGCCCGACTCTCAAGCCTATTTGTCAGTGAACATCACCTCATGACAAAACCGAACAGAGGCCCACATCCTCGTCCGATATTGTCATCAAGACTAAACATTAGAAAAAGCATAGAAGTACGAGGTATTATATGTGACCAGAATGTGAGCATGAATGTGGACACTGTTGTAATGATAACAGTAGTGAATAAGAAATTATTTCCAGTAGATATTGAAGATTCAGAGACCGTAACGATACATGGTTTGGGTAAACAGCTGGTTACTGGGAGGATTATAACACCTCTCACGACATTGATAGAGTAAACATACAATGGGATGTATGCAAAGCGCCTTTAACAGACAATGTTATATTTGGGCTAGATATTTTGAAAAATAATTGAGTACTCCAACACTTACCATCAACAACAAGAAATAAATGCGGCATTTGTTTACAATGGAGGTGAGATTTCAACTCAGCAAGTTTGCATAAAACAAACAATCGCAGTACCGCCGAACTCTGAAATAACTATTACCATTAAAACTAATAAGTGCTGACCAGGAGTTCATTTAAGATCGCTGAATAGTTGGAAAAGGAAATGGTTGTTCATTAACCATTTTAAAAAATGGTAATCTTCACATCCGCCTGAAGAAAGCTAAACCTATATTAGTTACATAGAATAATTTAACAATATAGTGGGTACGACAGAGGAAAACCTGATAAGTGACGTAAGACGTGGCATTGACGAGACACTAGGCAAGGTGCCCTCGGCACTGCCTCAAAGTTCAGATAAGTTACCTAATATGTCATCACATTAACTGACCTATATCAATGTTCAATCTACTCAACTCAACCTATTTCATTCCAGCAATTAAAACTAAAAGTGATTAAAGAACAATAAATAAATAATAACTTACATATTGATTATCATTTTGATTTTCACTATTTGTTTTGTATATGCAGCCACATTTGCAAATGTATGCGTTCTAGAAATAACCAAACTGTTTTATTTATATTTAAAAATTAATTGATAACAAATTCAAGAACATGAAGACCATTTTTTTAAGGTTCATTACTTAAATTTACGAAATTATTTAAAATACCTTGCGGACAGTCTTGATATTTATAACGTTTTTCCGCCATCTTAAAAATGGCAGTCATATTGAATTTTGTGAGTGGGTCCATAGCTTAAATCAAAGGGTATACTACCAAGAACTACTATGCAAAATGTCATGCTTTCCTCATAAAGTGAGCAATTCTGCTCAATATCTGCACCAATCGGCCGGAATTTAAGGCATTATTCTGAGAGACATCAGTATCTATATTTTGAATTTTGTCTGACAAATTGGTATTCGGGTCTAAAAAAAACTATTTATTTTCTTATCCCAGGAATAGATTACCTTAGCTTAAACTTTTTTCGGAATTTTGGGTCCCCAATACACTTCCACTTTGAACTTGTTTTGCTTTATAACTATTTTGATCTGAGCGTCCCTGATGAGTCTTATGTAGACGAAACGCGAGTCTGGCGTATTAAATTATAATCCTGGTACCTTTGACAACCATAACACCACTGGGTCGATGTTACTGCTGGTGAATGTTTCGTCCCCGAGGGTATCACCGGCCTAGTAGTCAGCACTTCGGTGTTGACATGAATCACCTATAAGGTCATTTTTATAAAGGAGTATAAGGGCCGATTTTGGCCTCAAATTTCAGGTTCATCTGCCGAAAGATTTTGGACACTTTTTAAACACTTAAATGTTTATTTCAGTTGATTCAAATAGTTTGTGTGTACGATTTTAACTGATTTACTCATTAAAAACGCTCCGATTCAAGCTTAAATATGAAAAATCTATCAAATATGCCAAAAAATGTCACTTTTTAGATAGTTTTTGTCAAAAAAGAAAATGGTCACATCCGTGTTCATCCTCAACCTTTATATATTTTATGTAGTATCATCAAATACAACTTATATGTCAATATTAAGAATGAACACAAATGCGGCCACTTTCAATTAAGACGGAAACCGTCTAAAATTCAACTAAAATGCTAAATTTGCGAAGATTTCAGTAATTTAGCATGACTTAATAATGCTAGTACCCAATATATGTGCTTTGTATCGTCAAAAACAACCCATATTTGTGTAGAAGAAGCATTCTACTTTCAAATAAATAACTAAAATTTAACATTTTAACAATTTTGTAAAACTTCTATATTTTGGGGCCAAAAAGAGGTCTAACTGGACCTACTCCTTTCCTGTTTACAACATTTTATATTTTCGCAAAAACTAAGGATTTTCTTATCCCAGCAATATATTATCTTCGCTGTATTTGGCACCACTTTTTGGAACTTTGGGTCCTCAATGCTCTTCAACTTTGTACTTGTTTGGCTTTATAACTTTTTTTAATCTGAGCGTCACTGATGAGTCTTATGTAGACGAAACGCGCGTCCGGCATACTAAATTATAATCCTGGTACCTTTGACAACTATTTACACCACTGGGTCGATGCTACTGCTGTTGGACGTTTCATCCCCGAGGGTATCATCAGCCCAGTAGTCAGCGCTTCTGTGTTAAAATGAATATCAATTATATGGTCATTTTTATAAATTTCCTGTTTACAAAACTTTAATTTATTTTCGAAAAACTAAGGATTTCTTATCCCAGGGATAGATTACCATAGCTGTATTTGACACAACTTTTTAGAATTTTGGGTTTTAAATGCTCTTCAACTTATTACTAGTTTAACTTTATAACTATTTTGATCTGAGCGTCACTGATGAGTCTTATGTAGACGAAACGCGAATCTGTTGTATTAAATTAAAAATCCTAGTACCTTTGACAACTACTCAAACAATAATTTAGTGCAAAACTGCAAAAAATGGCCATTTTTGGGAAATCTGGTGTCTAATATCCAGATATGAGCAAAATGTTTACAAAAAAAAATGTTTTGCTAAAATTGTATTTAATTAACAAATTTATTTAGAGTTGAATATCGTTTTGGTTAGAACTGTTGCTCATATATATTTTGACCACATTCTAGGCGTTTAATGGCAATTTTGTGTCATATATGCATTTTTATTTATTTTTATGACGTCAATAATGAAATAAAAAAAACATTTCCTCTGCACCAAAACATCATGATTATATTAACATGATCATTTATCAATAAATCAAACATGATTTTGAACATCTTAAATAAGTGTACTCTTATTTAGAATCTTAGGGGGAAGAATAAAGGCGCTAAACACTAGCTTCAACATTTCTGTGTAAATGAAAATCATCATTGATATTCTCACATTTAAAGATTTACTGTTACACCTCTTTAAATTGTTTCAAATACTAAGGATTTTCTACCCCAGGTATAGTTCACCATACTTAATCCCTATATTTTGAAAAAACCTTTGTGATTTTTGTTATCATCAGTGTACTCCAACTTTGTCTTTTATTTACCTTTTACTCCTTTAATCGAACGCAACAGATCAGTCTCCTGTAGACGAACCATGCATCTGGCATACAAAATTATAACATGACTTTTTATGGTGAGTTTTTTTTTTATCATATATCATCGTTTTGTTTGTTTTGTGTATGTTTTATCGATAATGATATACTACCTTTTCAAAAACTAACTTTCATTGAATAGCAGCTTCGAATACTTTCATCATGATAAACAAGAGACAAATATTTGTAAATACAATTTAATACATTTTATTGCTGAAAAATGATATTTAATCTTTTAGATATGCTATTGAGTATAGAATTGAATTGATTAATCGATGTCAGCATATTATTTCAATTTAACGTTATGACGTAGGATTAGAATAAACACAAAAATAGAAGAACAATCTATAAAATGATGCAACATTTTTCAGTATCTATTGCTGGTTACTATTGTTTTCGATTGACTGCAAAATACTTTTTTTTGTTTTCATTCAAACATTGTAGACATACAATAGAACATAATTTCGAGAGACATCATATTTACACATTCAACTATGTTTAAATTTGTGCGAAAGCTTGCACTCAAAACACTAAATTACTAGATTTTACTTAAAAAACAAGTGAT
Organism: Mytilus edulis; assembly: GCF_963676685.1. Classification (NCBI taxonomy): domain Eukaryota; kingdom Metazoa; phylum Mollusca; class Bivalvia; order Mytilida; family Mytilidae; genus Mytilus; species Mytilus edulis. The sequence continues at coordinate 71,373,276 of NC_092348.1, forward strand.
CTTTTTACTGAAATCAAGTAAGAAAAATAAAATGTTTGTCAAAAATGAGTCATTACTAGTAATGCCAAGTAATAGAAATTGATAAGCTAGTAATTCAATGCATGTAGTTTTTAATGTATCTTAAGTTTTATTCTTTTAAAAATTTTAAGTAATTTCTTTTTAATATATTTGATAAAATTAGTAATTCTTTTAATACATTTTAAGTTATTCTTTTAATACATTTTAAGTAATTCTTTTAATACATTTTAAGTAATTCTTTTAATACATATTAGTTAATTCTTTAAATACATATTAAGCATTTTTTAAATTTATTATATAGTAAATAATTCTTTTAGTACTTAATAAAAAGTATTTTTTTTATTTATTATAGTTAGTAATTCTTTTAATTCACATTAAGTATTTCTTTTAATTATAGTAAGTCATTCTTTTTCTTTTAATATATATGGAGTATCTCTATTAATATTTCTTTTCTATCACTTGTATGCCATTCTTTTACTTATGACAAGTAATTTCTTGAACAATAACTAGTACTTGCATCAATACATTTATTAGCAGGTTTTGAGTAATTCTTTTGCATATACATTACATAAACAAGGCCGTTAGTTTTCTCGTTTGAATTGTTTTACATTGTCATATCGGGGCCTTTTATAGCTGACTATGCGGAATTGGCTTTGCTCATTTTTGAAGGCCGTGCGGTGGCCTATAGTTGTTAATGTCAGTGTCATTTTGGTCTCTTGTGGACAGTTGTCTCATTGGCAATTATACCACATCTTCTTTTTTATAATAAGAATAAAAATTCTGCATTGTTTTATTATAAATGCATATGATATTAAAAAGTAACATATCTTTCAAATAATTATCATATAGTACTTTATTCTTTGTTTTAATCCATTTCTATTATTGTTTGTTAAAGTTAACATGAGCAACATCTCCAGCAACTATTTGTGATACATTTTCATTGAATTAGAAAAAGTACACAAAGAGAAGCCAGAAACATGAATACCCACAAACTAAATAAGTTCCAACCAGTTTTCAAAAATAGCTTTTTAAAGTCAAATAAAAGCTTAATTCTGGTTGGCTGAATTTTTTTTAAGTCCCAAAAATCAAAAACTACTGGAAATATGATACATTTGCGTACATTTATAATTATTAATTTTAGTGAGACTAAGATTATAATAAAAAAAATATATCAGAAAGGACAAATGATAAGTTGAAGATATTTTGATATGACAACAGTTTAAGTTATAGCAATTGTAAGTTCAAGATTTAATTTTTATTAATTCGGATGTAAAATGTTAAGAATTACCAAGTATGTATTTAAAAGTATTACATATATCCAAAGAAAATTGATAGTTAACCAAATGTATGCATTCATCAAAATGTGAACCCAACATACATGTTGAAATTGTAAAATTATGAAGTAAAAATTTCGAAAGAAACATTTATTATTAAACCTCATGCTAGTAAACGACATTATGAAGTTTCGAACCTACTTAGTGATAAGAATTTGTATTTTCAAGTTATCAGAAGTAATCCCAGTAACTTTAGTTCTGCATTTTATTAAGAAAAATAAATATATGTACTTCTTTAAATATTTTACAGTAATTACTACAAAATGTATTCTACTAAATTATTAAGTTCAAGCAATTTCTTTTTACTTAAACAATCAGTTATAACTTGAATAAGGACTAAATAATACATTTACTCAAGTGAGTAAACTCTTTGATAAGTATTTTATTATTTGAATAATTCTAAATATACACACATTTTCAGTAATACTATTAATTGTTTCAAGTAACTATGTTCATAACAAGTAAATATAAGTATTTGCTGGTAATGACGAGTAATTGGGTATTAAATCTAAGTAAAAAGTTATTAAAAAAATATTTAATTGAAGTAAATTATAATTATTTAGTAACATTTATGTGCGTGTATGTATGTGTATGTGTGTATAAAAAAGGTCATTATTTACACTTTCCTTTTAAGTTTAATCACAAAAAAGGGACTTATTATTGATTTCGCAACTCATTACATAACAGTAAAACAATATATTGGTGTAAGCTCTCATTCAACTCTCCCCTTTTCTACGCAAATTCTTTGTGCCATATTTTCATCAGAATCTTTCATTATCACGAACATTTTCTATTGGTTCTGAAATAAGAACCGAAAAATAAGTGCAGTGTTTTTAAATTTGTAGCATCCGTTTAATGCTTACATGTATGAAATTGCTATCAAAATACAAGTTAATAATTTAGAATTGTGACAGATCTGTGGGATAACGTCGTCATATATTAATTCCATATAATTCAAGTTGAAACTGGTAAAAAAAACTATTACTCAATTATTATTTTGGTCATAAGTGCTCTTCAACTTTGAGCTCTTTTGGATTCGAGCGTCACTGATGAGTAATTTGTTGCAGAAACGCGCGTTTAACATAAAAACAAAATTTAAGCCTGCTATCTATGATGATTTTTTTACAATCACTAGGTCGATACCACTGCTGCTGGAGTTTTAAGTCCCCGAGCAGCTAGTATAGTTCAATTTTGTCAAATTAAGGTAAGACACATTGATGATGAATTATTCACTTTCAAGTGAATTATTCGACTTCATTGCATCTGTCTTCATAAGAACTTCAATTTAACCCCTTAGCTAGAGATGGATAACGCATAAATTGTGCGTGTTCCGTTATTTACAGAAAAACAATGTCAAAATTGAAAGTGAAACAAAGGTAAATTATATGCATGACTGATTTGATCCACAAAAAAAAATCATTCTTATAAAGGTAAAAACGAAGATTAACATACATTTTTAATCTTTGATATTCAATTAAACAGATTGCACGAGCTCGATTTCTATTCATATCTATATTTATGTTTAAATCACTTATATGACTTTCGGGGGCCAACTCGATAGTTAATTAGATGGCGTCAAGACTAAGATACACACGAAACGAAGCTACATATTATCGAGCCCTTGACCTGTATACTTTTTATGATTTGGATAAATAGTTTACATGGTTCTAAATAAAATATGAGAATTTGAGTCAAATTGTAGAAGATAAAGTTGTTAGTTCTTCACTCAATTAATAGTATTATAAAACACTCACCCTGTGATGTAATTAGTTCAAGGTTTTCGTTAGGAATGTTTGATGTCTTCGATGTTTTTCGTATATTTGTCTCAACTGGTTGTCTACAACAAATGATATAATGTTCTTTTGTGATTAACTGCATAAAATCTATTGCATACATTTTCAGATAGAACAATGTCGGAGTAATCACGGTTTTTTCCAAAACTCCTCCGACTACACTTTAAAATTATTCCTGACCTATTATACAAGGGACAATTCGGAATTTGCATATCTTTATTTACAGTTGTCGTCTAATGAAGACCGTTTGCCTATCTGGTGTTATCTTTTGTCATTTAAATGCCCGGTCATTGACGTATACATGATATATTATTAAAATATTTTATTATTTTAATACATATGAATTTCATATTTTTTTTCTGTAACACTATTAACACAAAAAAAGGAACTGTAACAAATATGAAATGTGTAATTGGTGTTAAAATGTACAACAGTTGTAGAAAGAGTGTTGCATGAAAATAAGCTAAAAACGTTATTGTACTTTTAAAATTAGAAAAAGTTATGATTCAACATGCATATTCAGTAACATTAACTAGTTGATAGAGAATAATGTGTTATATGTGAAAGGGATTTTAGATAGAAAAAGCTTCCACAATGTATGTCATATATTCAATGTTTTAATATGACTCGAAGATAGACGTCCTTTTCCGGTCTCAATCTTAAAATGTCAAGGTGTTCGTCCTATCCATCGACTTACTGATCGCGTCTTACTCCCTGTGGTTATATTTTAAATGATTCTTTATTCGTATGGCAAGTTGACACAACTTTATAGGAATAAATTTGCACTTCTATGTCATTGTAATTCTAAAACTACTTTAACATATATATATATATATATATATATGTATGAAGAAATTAAAGCTACAACAATCCCAAAATGTTAAAAATTTGTACTGGTTTTGAAGAACATGAATACAAATATTGTGTTTATAACATTTGTTTTAAAGCAATAATACAACTGCTAAAATATGGCTTGCTGTTCAAAATATGTGAAAGATTAACAATGACAATATTTTTTCGGTCGCCATCACGAGTTGGTTGACCGTTATGGAATATTCGTTTCCCAGATTATATCGGATATGTTCATTATGTCGTAAATAGAATCTTGTTCCCTTTTCACGAATTGTACCTATCGAATTAGACTATTTACCGGCTTTGTAATAACATGAGCAACACAACGGGTTCCACATGTGAAGCAGGATCTGGTTACCCTTTCGGAGTACCTGAGATCACCCCAAGTTTTTAGTGAGACTCGTGTTGTTGTTGTACCCCTATTTGTGACATGTTTGCCTATTGTGTTTGTTTTTTTCACACATTGTTGTCAATATAATGGACTTTGATGCGACTGTCATACAGGAGAGAGGTTCAGCTAGCTTTAAAACCAGGTTTAATCAACTATTTTCTACATAAGAAAATGCCTGTACCAAGTCAGGAATATGACAGTTGTTATCTATTCGTTTGATGTCTTTGTGCTTTTGATTTTGCTGTGTTTATGGACGTTTTATGAATTTTCCTCCGAGTTCAGTATTTTTGTGATTTTAATTTCTTTTGCAATTTGAAAAGACCTAAATTTGTAAGACGAAATATATCTATAAAGAAAATATAGTACTTACCTTCTAAGTTGTTTCTGTTCTGAAATGACAACGAAAGCATCTCGCCAATTTCAACTGTATAGAGTGACAATAGTTTTTGTTTTTTTTACTAATTTGCAATACTAAATTAAACGAAACAACAAAGACAAATGATTTTATTTTCATATTTATCATTTTGCAATAAATTTTGCAAAGATATTCAAATTAAATCAAGTATGCCACAACGAAAAAGGAAGATGTCACTTATAATGAATGGAACAAAACAAGTATAATATTTAAACATCTGTTATATTATATACTTTATAATCAGTTCTTATCGTAATTTTATAAGTACCTTTCTGGTGTTTTAGTTCAGAATAAATGCTAGGTTTATCTTGGTCACCTAATGCTTCGTATAGGCCTACCAAGCTAGATTAGAAATAAGGGGAAAAAAGAAAATATACAAAAATACTATTAATGAACCTACTATAAGTAACGCATGGGATATTTATTTTGAGACGTAAGCTTTAGTTTCTACACATAAATATATTGTTATTTTTTTGGTTATACCGCTGTCCAACTAGGCCACGATCGCACTACGATCTGTGAAAAAAATGCAAATTTTGATGATCGTAGTAAGATCGTATATATAGATCACAGTTAGGTCGTATAACGGTCGTGGCGAGGTCTTCAAGATCGTGATGATCGTAACCAACTTTGAACATGTTCAAAAGAATCGTGGTGCGGTCGTGGTGAAATCAGGTCGTAGTAGAAGCGTAGTGAGAGCGCACTAAGGTTGTGGTAAGATCGCAAAGGTCGCTGTACCATCGTAGCGAAAGCGTGATTTAATTCGGAGAGACTACGTTCTCACTGTGACCCAACTACGCTTCCACTACGACCATACCATGTTTACACCACGTTGTTCAAGACCATAGTACGATTCTAGCACGCCCTTGCCGTCCTCATAACGCTCTTCTTACGACCTCACTACGTTCATACTACAACCATCATTCTCATTGTCATTTTCTCATAGAATATATAAGATATCTCCAGGTTTTGTTTGACTGTATGTAATTAGGAGTTCTTGTCCATTTTCTCTAACGGCTCAACCATGCTTCTCGTGTTTATATAGATTAGACCGTTCGTTTTCTCGTTTGAATGGTTTTACACTAGTAATTTGTTGGGCCTTTTACAGCTTGCTGTTCGGAATGAGCCAGGACTCGGTGTTGAAGGCTGTACTTTGACCTATAATGGTTTACTTAAATTTATAAACTGTTACTTGGATGGAGAGTTGTCTCCTTGGCACTCATATCACATCTTCCTATATCTATTAACACATATGTGTCATCTCTGCTATCGCTCACTTAAATTATCGTCATTTGAGCTTGATGGATCAGCAATAGGATGTAATTTAGGTAGAATTAGTCGGTCCGACATCTCTGCTGGATCAGGATTCGTTACTATCAGCGCTCCCTCTGCATCTACATCAATCCCTACCACTACGCTCACATGTTCTAGTAGATTTTGGTGGCATAGTTATCAAAGGTACCAGGATTATAATTTAGTACGCCAGACGCGCGTTTCATCTACATAAGACTCATCAGTGACGCTCATATCAAAATATTTAAAAAGCCAAACAATCACAAAGTTGAAGAGCATTGAGGATCGAAAATTCCAAAAAGTTATACCAAATACGGCTAAGGTAATCTGTGCCTGGGATAAGAAAATCCTTAGTTTTTCGAAAATTCAAAGTTTTTTAAACATGACTGTATTGCTTCCGAGAAATCTACGTATTAATCAGAAATAGAAGGAATGGAACTGTATTGATATGGAACACGATGTTAAACTTATTGCTTAGAATGTAGTAAGATTGCGGCATGAACGTAGTATAATCGTGGAAAGAACGTGCTATAATCGCAGTAGAAGCGTGGTAAGATCGTCTTGCAATCGGATAAATCGTTGTATGGTCGTAGTGAGAATGTGATGAGGGTAGAAAGATCTTAATAAGCGTAGTGAGGTCGGAGAATAAGCGTGGTGAGAACGTGGTATAATCGTAGAGGGATCGTTGTAGAAGCGTAACGATGACGTAGTAGCATCATGAAAGCAACGAAAATTTACATTTTCATGCCGCTCTTACCGCGACCTCAACACGATCTGAATTTATTTTAGATCGCGGTGAGCGTAGTGCGATCGTGGTCTTGTGGGACTGGGGCTTTACCAATTTGTGTATTAATACATACATTTCACGCCACATGCGGAATGATGTGTACATTTCACAAGGGATGTTTGACTAATGACTACGCGAGGTAAAAAAAAAAGCGTCTGTGGCGTGTAAAAAGCTATTTTTTTTTAAGTTTAGTCTTATTTACCTGGTATCGTTCAGTCTGTATCCAAAGGAACGCCATGTATCAATGATTTTGAAAAGTAAACATGTATCGTTATGCACATACAAAGTCTATTTGATAATTTAAAAGCCAAATATGCCTACCAAAAAATGTCTTGCTAGTCATTGTAGGAGACAAATTTACTGAGATAAACTTTTAAATATATAAATAGAATACACTTGCAAAATGATTTTGCCAATTGGTTGTCTGATTTGAATGGTTTTATGAATCATAACTTTGATTTTGTAATTTTAATCATAAATTGTAATGTTCTATGTTTCGTGTAACATATTACTAGTATATACAAATTAAAACATATACACTGTATTTGATTGTCGTGATTTTTTTAGAGGACATTTGATCTTTTCCAGGTTTATCTGTCTAACTGCACTACTAGTCTATTTTCCTTCACATTCGTCATTCACATATTATTAATACAGGAATAATTTAGGCACATAATTCATGTTATCTAAAGTGGAATCAGTGGCCAAGTTGTATTCGTAGTTCATCCAGTTCAGGTAAAAGTGACGTCACGATAATTGTCGGAAAGTTTGATGTAGTCAAAATCAGGTTTGTAATTATGGCATTAAATTAATACAACAATGACAATTTAATTGATATATGATTGTGTTAGAAACTAGATAATGAAGTGTTTATCTATTTATGTAATATCAAACAATTTGATGAAAAAGCAAAATATTTGGTTACATAATTGTATACATTATGTGCTCATTTTGCTTTATATAAGACACTCTAATAAAATTCGAGAAGAAATCAAAAACCTTTCTTGAATACCTTAAAATACATTTATAGGAGAAAGTACAGTTCTGTGTTAATTATTTCATAATTCATGTTAAGGCTTACATAGAAAATCATAATGAAACTTACGTTTTAGGTAGTGTCAGATCTAAAAGTAAAACGTGTTTTTATATACATAACTTTTTTCAGTCACATATCAAATGATTTGTTGGTATAAATATCAACAGGACAACAACCCATGAGCGAATAGGGTTATTTTTTAGACACATTAAAGTAGAGGACACCATACAAATTTTAGTAAACTTCCTGGTCCACAACTTCTAAACAAATTATACTTCATATACTTTCAACATCAGGATATTCAAGTTATTAGTCAATTTCATATTTGCATGAA